>NW_019268542.1:3167223-3197481 GCF_002738365.1 Cucurbita moschata
AAACAAAAAAAAAAAAAAAAAAAACCGTTATCAAAATACATTTCTATTTTTCTTAGAGACAATAAATGAGAATGTGTTATCAAAGAGATCCATAATTGCGCTCATCTACGACAAGAATACAAAATATTGAAAGTCACCCTTATTCATCAACTTTAAAGGTAAAGGTCCATAACATTACACTTTAGGACTTTAAGGTTAATGGTATTAAAGGTCCATACCATTACACTCTAAAATACAGTTAATGACGAATGGTTAACGATTGCTCTAATGAGTTATTTTCTTAAAATAACTAAAATACTAATAATAATTGATAAGCTCGTAATATGTGGTCCAAATTTAACAATAATATATTTTTATCCATTAGATTGATGGGTGTGGTTGACAATGAAAACTAATTTTGCAAGTATAAAAAGTGAAACAAACCGTGGACAAATATGTTCCACTCTATCTCTTTCTCTCTCTCATTTCAACAAAATGAGTTTATTTTCAAAACTTGTACTCTCTCTCTTGATCTCATTATTCTTAGCTAAACAATTCCCTGTCAACGAAGGAATAATCTTCCACAATCCAGAGATTATCGTCAAGATAACAAATGTTCTTACAGTAAAAAATCAGCTCACTGTTCATTGCAAATCTAGCAATGATGACTTGGGAGTTCACAAGCTGACACCTGGGGCAAGTTATGATTTCAGTTTTCATCCAAACTTTTGGGGCACAACATTGTTTTACTGTTCATTCGAATGGCCTGACTCCTTTCATTACTTCAATATCTACATAGATAAGAGAGATAGAAAGAATTGTGATAATATTCTTTGTTGGTGGCATGTGAGTGAGCAAAATGTCTGTATGTTCAACTATAAAACAAATGATAATGATATTTGCTATAGGTGGTGAGGTAAAAAAATCCATATACCCATAAATTGGAAGGTTGTATTTTAATTTTGAAATAAATTAATATTTTTTATACGCTTTATGTGTGGATACTTTTTCTTTTCTTTTTTTGAGGCTTGATATGATTAATATAAGTGAACTATGAACGTTATCGATATAAATTATGATATTAAGAATTGTTAACTTATTTTGGTTGTGATCGGTAATTACAACAACTATATGAGATGCGAAATTGCATTCTTACCTTTAGGATTTGGCTTCTAGTAGAGGCAAGTCGTTTGAGTTGCTATCGAGTGAAAATATACACATACATGCTACATGAATGATTTAATATAGTTTAGTTTCTGCATAAGTTATGTTCGGTTAGTGAAGAACCTTGTCTAAGGTCTAATGAAGCTGCAAAGTCAGGTAAAACAGATTTTCATGATTGCGTCAAAATCCTAACGTTGTATGGTTGAAAATGTACGACTGTAACAATATTCGAAAATGATACCACAATGTTGGAGGGAGGTTTGCACAATCCGATATATATATGAAAAAAAAAAATTAAATTAGTATATAGTGATCATTAGAGGTGTAGATTATCCCGTCCCATTTATTTAATTTTACCAACTTTGAGAGAAATTAATAGACAACGTTCGATTTATATAAGGAAAGGATAATAGAAAGATGTGACATAAAAGACACTCCACAATGTGTCATAAATGATAAGGTAATAATATAAACATTTTCATTAAAAAAATGACATTAGAGGAGGGAAATACGAACCTACCATATTACGACATTTCACAATCTATCATAGATGGTAAAATAACAATTTAAAGATTTATAATTTTTTTAAATAATTGTGGATTAGAAAAAACAATAAACCCGAATGGTTTTCAAATAGTTATCAAATGGTTCAGTTTTTTTAATAAAATAATAAGAACTATCTCCAATGAACCTTATTTAGTGAATCTAAATCTCCTAGGAGTCGTTTGATTTAATGTGTTGTTTATGATGTTTGAGAATCAAATAATTGTGTTTAGTGATGCATGAAAAATATTATAAAAAAGAGTAGACCCCACATATTCATGATACGTAGATGTACGTCATATGGACTAGTAAAGAGTTAGCCAAATTATCTTAGGATCATATACAGTATTTTGATGAATAAATATGATTTAAGGAGCAAAGTGATGAGCTATGATGACTAGATAAAAGTTCGTTTCGACTAAGCCATGAGAAACTATGAAAATTAGACGAGGTGAAGGACCCGTACAACCCTAACATAAAATTAATTTCTATATTATACTTACATTTTTAATTCAAAGTTTTAGAGATCAATAACTCATAATGAGTTTCAAACATATATTTTTCAATAAAAAAAAATAGCTATACAAAATATTAAAAAGTCATCTATTAGTTAAAGTCATAGGGTAACAATGACCAATGAGTGGTCATCCATCTCAAAATAACCATAAATTATTTTTAACTATCAGATGAATCCAGCTAATAACTGAATCCAATTTTGCAAGGATAAAAGTGAAACACAAATATTCTTATATTTATAAAATGAGTTCATTTCAACGCTTTCACTTTCTCTCTTCAGGTCATTGTTCTTCGATATCCAATTTACTACTATGGATAGATCAATCTTTCAAAATCCACACATTATAGTAAACGGAACAAATGTTCTAAAAAGTCACAATCAGCTCACTGTTCACTGTAAATTTGACAATGGAGACTTTGGAATCCACCAGATGCCACCTTTGGGCTGATACACTTTTAGTTTTCGACCAAAATTTTGGGGCTCAACACGGTATTAGTGCACCTTCCAGTGGCCTAGTTTGTCACATTACTTTGATATCTACACGGTATTATGTGTATTAAGTTTATATTACATGATTGATGCCTTGGTTCATATCAGTTTCTTATCTTAAGTGGTTAGAATATGCATGTTTAGGACAATAGATGGGCAATTTTGAATGAAAAATGCAATGTATGTATGATATAGAAAAGCGCCGCTATACTCCTAGAATGAGATTCTGAGGTACATGTTGATTTTATACTTTTCGCAGAGCTAGAAAGAGAATATGCATGACTAGAATACAAGTTGGGCAATATAGACGAGTAAGCTATGTAAGATGCAAGAAATTACGAAAATGCCTTTATGATGAGATCTGTGATGAATGTTGTTTTAAATGCTTTATGGTGTGATAGAAAGGATGATGAGTTATTGTAATCTATGCTCCATGAGATTGATGGATGTTATCGCCGTTGAGATTTTTTTTGTTTGCATGGACGTTTTAGTTCATGTTTATCGTGCTTCAAGTTATTGATAAGATATCTCCTTAATAAACTTGCTTGAACGTTTAGATTATGGATACTATGCTCTAGTAGATCAATAGGATAAACTCTCTAGCAAAGCATGTACAAGAAAACAAAGTTTGTATGTTTCTAGTAAACCGAACACCCTAGGATCGTGAATGCAATCTAAGGTTTAGACTTGTGTGCATTCAAAGTATGGATTAGCAGAGGAGTTAGTCTTAAATGTCCTGAAAACGATAGTTGAAATCAAACCGCCTAAATGCCCCTAAGAACCGAGTAGACCTCCACGACATTAAAGGACGACCAATATAGCTCACTAGGCCATAAGAAGTATGAATGATGTCATTAGTATCTCTATTACCTTTTTCACTTTGAAATTAGGGTAGTGCGTGCCCCAACCTTATAAAAATTGTCAAGAGTCAACTGAATAAGGCCGCTATGTTGTAAACTCGTCCTTTAAAGGGGGCGTGGGACCATGTTGGTTAACCTAGTAACTTTTATGATTTTATGGTTTTGTGGGAGGGACGGCTAGCTAACCCACTATGTATGAGGTTCATATTTAGCTCACATCATGCTGTCACACAAAATCTTTATGAGCTCCTCAATCTAGGAAATTGGTTGAACATAAAGATGAGACTTGTCACTCGACAAATTTGTGAGGCAAGAAAAGGGTAAACCACTACCCGAACCTAAATTGTGTCTGCGAGTAGCTCAGATAGCAATAGAGGTTAGGCCAGAACTCCTTAGAGCTTAGAGTAAATCCCTGAATACCTACTAGGATAAGGATGCATTAAAGGTTTCTTATGAAATATTTTATACTCGTTCTTTTTCTCTTTTTTTCAGGTGACCGCGGTAGAAATCAAGGTGGGGGAGTGCTCGGGAGCTGCATTATCACAAAGGTGCTAATAGAAGACATCAGTTTAGTTTTATTGTGTGTTGTTATTTGTATTCATTTTGTATCTCATTCTGGTTCCAATTTCTAAATAACTTAAATATCATTTATTTTGTATTATTTTCATTTTGAAATTTGGTTTTTAAGTATAATGTTAGAATGAAAGTCATGTGAAATTTTATAGTAATTATGCTTTCATTTATTTATCATTTGTCTTATCTTTTATTCACGATTCCAGTAAGTCAAAAACTAAATCATAACAAAAACATTCCTTATTCTTTGTTTTTTTAGTAATGGTCCATTGATTAGATATAAAAAGACAAGTCTTAATATATACAATAACGATGCAAAATAACAAAGAAAAATTCAAATAGAGATGTCATTTAAAACTTACTTAAAAGAAGAACCACCAAGGAAGGATACAAAGCTCTCATGTGGTTGAATTCACAACCAAATAGATTAGAATGAGTTGGCAAAATGTTAACCATAACCATATTGGGAACAAAACACTAAATATGGAAGAGTTAATTCAATAAATGTGCACTCGAACATATTATAGCTTTAGCTTTTTACCATACTTTTCGTAAGTGTATTATCAATAATGGTCATCTCAAAGAGATGCATGTTCGTCGGTGTTTACATTCTTTTAGTTGTCATTAACATGATTGAGATTGCAAATGCATCGAGATTTCTTGATTATAGTGATCCAATTGGCGATGTAAGTTCTGATTGTAACACGAGATTCCAAGTTTGCAAACCAATTCGTAAAGGTACCAATGGAATCGTAGGAGTCAAAAAAAATGCACGAACGAAAGACACTCAAAAGGCAAATTCTCCCGACAGTATGGCTAAACCCGAGGATTATACAAATAATCGTTCTTAAAGTTTGTTACGAGAGAATACTCACATCATATTGAATCAAATATATTTATATATTTTGTTCCATGTCATTTTAATAAAGTTAATATATTTTTATAATGTTTGACATTCAAAATTAAGTCAACATCAAAACTTAAATGTTACTTTTGTTGGGTAAAACTGTTTATGAAATTTCTTCAATATTTATAATATTACTTATTCAATGATATATTGATTGCTCATAATTATCATAATTATTATCTTTTTGGAGTTTAGTTTGAATTTTATCATTGGATTTGATTTTATTAATTGAATTGGTGGGGCAACTCCTTTAAATTTTAGGTAGTTACCTAAAATTATCTTAATCTAAGTTCATATGCGGAATATAACTTTTAAAATATTATCATTAATAAAAAAATTGAAGTTCAACATAAACATACTTCATCATTAAAAACATAACGATGGTCCTACTTATTCAAAACATAATTCAGGAATGAAATTAAAAACAATAATGAAAATTAATTTAAAACATGAAAGGCATAAAAACCTATTCTAACCTATGTCTAGGAAATTAAATATGCTACTAGCCTATGCACGTGCTATGGTCTCTAATTGCGAAGTCGTTGTCAACCGTACATGGGGGCTTTGTCTTTACCTAAAGAAGGATGTAGCACAAGGCTTGAGTATTTCAAAGAATACTCAGTAAGTGACCCTACTATAGGACCGTAAAAATGCAAACACATGCAATAATTTTCTAGGGACCTATCATTAAAAACATCTTAGGGGTGATTTCCGTACTAAATTGGATGTGCAGTACTTCCCTACACACGTACGAGCGTGAGTCTCTAGGTGGTTTGCAACCCCCCTAGACCCTTCATAGTTGAGCTAGCTGTCTGTAGCGACGTCTAGAGGTCAGCAGACCCCTGAGTGTCATACCCGGCATGGTCACCACCATCATCGTAGCATACACGTTCATACTCATCATCATAAAAGGGGAAGTATCCTAATGCTTATGTACATCCAGAAATGCATGAGGTCCCTATAGTTCCTCACTGACTTCCCATTTTATCATCATCCTTAATGTTATCTAGGGTTGTGTCCTAAGCGTAATTTCGTCATAATGCGTATGGAATTCACAACATGATTCTCAACTTAATATGGAAAATAACGTCATATTGAGTAAATAACATTATCTACATCATCATATCATGCATCATCATCATCATATAATGCCATCGTAACACATCATAATCATCATATAACTTGTAACGATTTGATTTTCTGAAGAAAAAAAAAGATAAATAATTAAACGGTCTCACGAAATCTCCATGAAAATGACAAGACATTTATTGCCTAATAGAAACATTACTATTTCTCTACGTTTCCTTATTCTAAAACTCTATAATACGTTATTGGAAATGTCTTAAGATTCATTTTATATTATATGCCCAACCTTTTACCTCCCTTCAAAATGATTTTACTCCTAAAGTTACCTTTGGTGTTTGAGTGTGTCTAGGAGAACGGAAAAATCAAGAGCGTCTGAAGGGATATTGAGGGGTTGTTTCACTGGGTATTTTGAGGGCCTCTTGGAACGTTAGGGTTGCTGTTTTCGGAGGAAGAGTTTGAACTGAGGTAAGGTGTTGACGTCGAGGACGCTGCGAAATCGGCAGGAATAGAGAAGACTGTGTCGTCGTCATCAGTGCAGATCGATTTGGGTTTCCGTTGTTTATCAGATAAGGAAGACAAGTTGTTGGATTCAAGTCGGGTATCCTCATATACCCGCGACCCAATAGCCTGCTGTTTCAACCCCCCGCTCCAGCCCACATCCCAGGAGAGAACGCGGGCTGCGTGCACATTCAGCCCGACATCGCAACTCCAGTTTCGTCCTCTCGACTCGGCTTGGCGATTTTGTCGGCTCGGCTTCGTCAATTCTTGCGGCTCGACTTGGCAGCTTAGTTGATCGGCTTGGCGGCTCGGGTTATTGGCTCAATATATCTATAATATATCAATTCCTAGGTTTTTGGCCCTTCTAAAGTCATTTCTGCCCTTATTTTTATCATCTGAGGTCATTATAGTACCTAACCGTCAAAGACAGATTGTGTTGGGAGTTTATTTTGATAAATAGCATGAGATTTAGCTAGGGTATGATATAAGAGGTTTCTATTTATGTGGTTACTATAGGACGTAATTAACCATCGGAATTAGCTTGTTGGGAGTGACTTCGGCCAAGGCCATCAAGGTAAGTGATCTTACTATTGGAGTTAGCTTACTACGTGTTGTATGATGGTGCGTGCCATGTGGCTCCTGCATGCACCATATTTATGTGATATGACTATGTGATGTATAGATTGTGTTGACTATCGATTATTTATGTTATGTGATGTATGGATTATGTTGACTGTTGCCTGTTTATGTTATGTGAAGTTATGAATGATATGTTAGAAATATATGGCATGAAAATGTTGATTGATGCCATGTATACTCGTAGTATTCTCGAGTCATGTCATGAAATGCTTATGGAACTGGAATGTATTTTCATGTTATGTAATATGCCATGTAATGTAGGTTATGTGATATGCCATGTAATGTAAGAAATGCATATGTGATGTTGGCAATGCTTATTTAATGTCATGTTAGGTATGTTAAGGGACCTAATGCATATATGTACGTCACTTGCATCGAGATTCTTCCCCTTTATGTACGAAAGAATGAAACACGATATTTATGTTCGCCATGATATCATGCGGGCCCTTTTCTGTTCTGTGGTGTCCAGCGACATGTAATACGTTGTGCCCAACCAAGCCAGGCCTAGGAAGTACATATACGAGGTCGCTTGGTTGGTCCATGTACGCATACATGGACCGTGTGTGAAGGAGTACTACACATCTAACCTTACCCGGAATAGAAAAGCACCCAAGGCCATGCAAAGTTTACAAAAAGATAGGTCTCGCTCATATGTTGCATGTGTTTGCATTTCTTATCCCAACAGTGGGGTAACTTACTGAGTATTTTATATAATGCTCAAGTCACGTGCTACTTACATTTTTCAGGTAAAGTCAAGGCACCAATGTACGACTGACGGTGAAGCTGAGGACACCATGGAAGTTGAAGATGGGGCATTATTAGTAGTTTATGTTTAATTGACTATTTTTAAGTTAAAGCATTGAACCTTGTTTTATTTAGAGTTTTCTTAATTAAGTTACAGAAGGTTTTATTTTCGGAGATGTTTGTTTGGATTTTTAGACTTTTATGAAAGACTTGGTTGTGTTTTCAAAAGTTATTTATGATGAGCTTCCGCATTTTGAGTTATGTATGCAAGGGTGACGTCACTAATTAGGTTAAGAAAATTAGGGGCGTTACATAACTCATACACGACACTATACATCATACATCATAATCATAAGACATAAAAGACACATGTCGGTTCCACTAGGCATGTGTTGTCATACATCAAGCAATTGTCTAGTCTATCCTATAGGAAGGCCACTTACTTGGTTGGCCTTAGCCGACGTTCTCTCTAAATTAAATGCGTTAGCTCCCATTCCTCGAAAGCTGCTCCAAGTGTTGCCAGGGTTCGTTTTTTATTAGGTGATCCCATTTCTTTCGTTAGTATTTCACAATTCTAAATTAAATTCAACTTGTACTTACCATAATTACCTTAATTAGGGTAAAAATTGACTTTGGGAAGGTCGAAATGGTGGGAAAAGGACTTTATCCTTTACCGAGCCGGATAAGCCGAGATTTTGAGTCGCAGAGCCAAGTCGTTTAACCTGTTGGAGCCGAAGGAGTGTCTTCATGCAGGCATGACACGTGTTAGCAGGGGAGAGGGACACGTCGTAGTTCCCTCTCAGGTCGAGATGTAGGTTCGGGGCGCCGACGCGACTGTTGAGCCTAGGACTCGTGCTACAGGTGGATTGGGTCGACACTGGGCTGCCTAATGGATCTGGATTGAGGCCCGTGTTGGGCTGCTGCAGAGCATGGGGTCGTTTCGTCTGGGCTGGGATGACTCTCGGGTGATAGGTCGTTGGGTTGCAGAGCGTACCCGACCCCGATTCGATGGATCCTTTCTTTATCATGACTCCTTACGTTTTTTCGATTTCGTTTGTCTCTCTTTTGTACGTGGTTTCAACGCCATTTCTCGTCCTTATTCTTCCTCTACTTCTCTGTCAGTCCCTCTTCTTCCTTTCCACGAAGTTTTACCAACGACAATGAACGTTGGTGAGACACAAAAACATACCTTAGGTGAACGTACAATTGTTGGCAACATGGGTTGGTCGTTGTAGGCGTCGGTCGCTAGAAAATGCTTCGTTGTAGGTGTCTGTGGCTCAAGGGCAAGTATGGGGTGCGAGGGGGTCGACTTTTTTGTTATTACATGTTGCTTAGGGCTTGAGTTTTATCCTTCATGATAACACATTATTTTGAGATCTAAAATTTATAAAAAAGGTATTATGTCATTTGAGCACACCAGTATGTCATTGATGAACACTATTACAAACATGTCAAGGAAATCCTTGAACACATTTTTCATCGAGCTTATAAAAGTTGCAGAGGCGTAATCAATTCAGAAGACATTACTTTTAATTCAGTATAGTCATATCTTCTTCTAAATGTCTTTTTCTTTTGTCCTTAGTGATAATAAGTTGATCTAGAAAATTATTGAGGCACCCAGAAACATATAAAATAAGTCGTTAAAGTGAGACACTGAATACTAAGTCGTGATCGTCAACTTGTTCAACTCTCACTTATTATTGATCTTCATCTTGTTCAACTCTCTATAGTCCCCACATATATATATATATATATATATTAATGAATAGCTCCAAGGTTTTCAAGAGCAAAACACTTGGCCTTATAAAGCATTTGTCTAACAACTCTTACAATTTCTCTTTGAGCTCCTTCAATTTAGTTGGGGCTATTGTGTAAGTGCTTCAAAGACCAAGGTCATCCTATGCTTGAGTTTAATTTTAATATCAATATCCATGATCGACAGTAATTATGGTAGGTTGTCAGATAACACATCTTCAAATTCTTGTATTACAACTACTAAGAGTGTACTACCACTAAAGTCTCGAACATCGATCACGCTAGTCAATAGGGTTCAGGTCCCATGACTAGCCAACTTTCTTGCCTTCAAGGTGGAAATCACCTTGGGTGTAAAAGTTTGTTAGTGAAAGATTGAGTTATTGAATGGTCGATAAGAAGATTGAATTACAGAGAGCAAGAATGCTCTATATATAGAGAATACAAAAGATATTTAGAAAATCTACCTAAAAATAGGTAGAAAATCCGGTAAGAAACCCGTAAACAAATCAAAACTAAATCTAACTCCTAACTCCGGAGATTTAGTTAGATACTAACTGACAACAATCTAAACAAATACGTGATCTTTAACACTCCTCTTGTTTAGATGCTGTGAACTCCAAGCTTTTTTCTGAACACCCATCTTGCTCCAATTATCTTTCTGTTTAGAGGTCGATCAACCAACTCCCAGATTTTGTTTTTCTCGATCACCGAAAGCTCCTCCTCTGACAGGTGCATCATCAACCAAAGCATCTTGTCGTTCATCTTCAGACTCCTTTTGTCGTTCATCTTCAAACTCTTCTAACATGCTACCAAAGGTTAATTTGTTTGGTGCAATAGAAATCTGATTCACCTTCGTCAGTTCTTCTCAATTCCATTGTTCATTTTCAGCAAAATGAACATCTCGGCTCACAATAACACGACTAGTATGTAGTTGAAAAACTCTGTAAGTTTTGGATATAGTGCTATATACCCAACAAAGATGTCAGCTTCTACCTTTTTGTCAAGCTTATCACGCTTAACCTGTGGAATGTAAGTGAAGCAAAGACACCTAAATACTTTAAGAAACTTTAAAGAAGGTTTGTACCCATACCAAACTTCAAATGGTGTCAGGTCCTTCACATCTTTTGTTGAAATTCGATTTTGCAAGCACACAACAGTGTTTGCTGCTTTTCTCCAAAAACGTTTTGGAAGATCCTTCTCATGAAGCATGCATCTCGTCATCTCCATTATGAATCTATTCCTCCTTTCACTAACGTCATTCTGTTGAGGAGTGTATGGTGCTGTCAATTGATGTTCAATTCCAGCCTCTTCACAAAACCCGTTAAAAGTTTCTAAAGTGTACTCCTTGCTATTATCTGATCTTATAGTCTGAATCAAGCATGCACCTTCATTCTCAACTTTGGCTTTGAATTTCCAAAATACACCCGCAACTTCTGACTTTTGCTTCAGCAAGAATATCCAACACATTCTTGTTAGTTCATTAATAAAAGTAATGTAATAAAGATTACCATTTAATGATGGTGTTCGCTGAGAACCACAAAGATCAGTATGAACCAGTTGCAGCTTTTTTGAGCCTCTCCATGCCTGTTTAGGAAATGGTTGCCTATGTTGCTTCCCAAAATTATAAGCACGGTAAGGAGACATGTCATCATCAATGTCAGTGAGTTCTTCTACCAGCTTCTTTGACTACATCTGAAGCAAACCTCGATGATGAAAGTGCCCAAGTCTTTTGTGCCAAGTCCCAGTGGCACTAGCTTTGGATATAAAGGCCGTCGAATTTAGAGCAAAGTTTTTTCCTTTCATTTTGACGTTGAACAAGTCTTTGTCACTAGCATCTTTGATCAAGCACCGCTTATTCTCAAACAACACTTTATAGCCTTTATTAAGTAACTGACCAACGCTCAAGAGACTTTGATCAATTTTATGCACAAATAAAACATCTGGAATAAATTTTGTACCTTCATAGCTTGTATAGCTACTGTGTCTTTTCCCTTGACTTTCAAGTGTTCACCATTGTCAATCCTCACTCTCTTGAGTTCAGCGTCTCTTAATTCTTCAAAAAAACTCCTTGTCATATGTCATATGATTTTGTGCACCCATTGTCAATCAACCAGCTCTCGCTTGATTCTTTGCTTGAGGAAGAAGTGACCATAAACAATTGATCTTCTTCTTCTTGATCAACTACCTGTGCATCTACTTCTTTCACCTGTCCTTTGACTTTGCAGATCACAGCTTCATGTTCAAGTTGATTGCATTTGGAGCATTTGGCGTCAGGTCTTCTCCAACACTTGTATGGTGGATGACCTTTCTTCTCACAATGGCGGCAAGGTGGATAGGATTTTTTGAAACCTCCTCCTTTTGTCTCCTAATAATTGGCAAATGAATCTCCATACGTCAATTGATTTTTGAAATTTTTGTTGTTTTTATACCTGCTGTTGTCTTGATGCTTAACAAGTAAGGCACCTTCAATCACCTCTTTCTTGCCTCATAGACCTTCTCTGCTCTTGTGCTTGTAAACCATTCAAGAGCTCTCTTTGGTGTTCTGCAGAGTCCGATTGGGCTAAGCCATCAGAAACTATGAAAATTAGATTAGATGACATGAACCATAAATGAGAACCGTTACCAAAAGGAACAATAACCATAATGAATTTTAAACATGTATTTTTCAATTAAAAAAAAACAATAAATGAGAACCGTTACCAAAGGGGTCCATAATTGCCCTCATTTATGATAATAATATAAAATATTGAAACGTTTAAAGTTTAAGATCCATAACATTACACTCTTGAGTACACCTTTAATGACAAATGGTTAGCCATGGCTCTAATGAGTTTTTTTTTTTTTTTAAATAACAAAAATACTAATTACAATTGATAAGCTCTGTAACATGTGGTTACTCCTCCCAACTAATTTTGCAAGTATAAAACTGAAATAAACCAAGCACAAACATGTTCAAACCCATCTCCATTTTTCTCTCATTTTAACAGAATGAGTTTCTTTTCAACACTTGCACTCTCGCTCTTAATCTCATTGTTCTTTGCTAAACAATTCCCTGCCATTGAAGGATCAATCTTCCAAAATCCAGAGATTATCGTCAAGATAACAAATGCTCTCGAAGCTAAAAATCAACTCACGATTCACTGCAAATCTGGCGATGATGACTTGGAAGTCCACAAGCTGACACATTGGGCCAGCTATGATTTCAGTTTTCGTCCAAACGTATGGGGCAGAACATTGTTTTATTGTTCCTTTCAATGGCCGGGCTAGTTTCATTACTTCAATATCTACATAGATAAGAGAGATAGAAAGAATTGCGAAAATACTCTATGTTCGTGGCATGTGAGTGAGCAAAATGTTTGTATGTTCAACTATAAAACCAACAATAATGATATTTGCTATAAGTGGTGAGGTAAAAAGTCCATATATCCATAAATTAGAAGGCTCGATTTTGATATTGAAATAAATTAATGTTTTTCCATATGCTATTTGTATGAGTATTTTTTTTTTTTTTTAAGCTTCATTAGTACACGTGAACTATGAACACTATGGATATAAATTATGATATTAAGAATTGTTAACTTATTTTTGTCGTGGTTGCTAATCAAAACAACTCAATGAGATGCAAAATTGCATTCTAAGAATTTCGGCCTAGAGTAAAGGTAAGGTTGAGCCTTGGGATTTGGACTCGAGTAGAAGCAAGTCGGTTAAAGTTGATATCGAGTGAGAATATACACGTACAGGCTACATGTATAATTGAACAAAGTTGAGTCTCTGCATAAGTTATGTTCTATTAGTGAAGAAGAACTTTGCCTAAGGTCTAACGAAGCTGCAAAGTCAAGTAAGAACGTTTTTTCATGATTGTGTCAAAATCATGACGGTGTATGGTTAAAAATGTACGATTGTAACAAATACCACAATGTGGTAGAAAGATTTGCACAATCGGATATATATATGAGAAACAACAAAATTATTTTGAATTAGAACATGGCGATTATTAGAGGGCGTGTAGATTATCGGGTTCAGTCCCATTTATTTAATTTTTCCAACTTTGAAAGAAATTAATATAAAAGGTTGAGTTTATATAAGGGAAGGGTAATAGAAACGTTGGGTTTATATCAAGACATTTCTTAATCTATCGTAAATGGTAAAATAATAATTTAAAGGTTTATTATTTTTTAAGAAAAAAAATTAAAACACAAGAAACTTGATATTCTTCGGAGAAATTTTAAATAATTTTGGATTAGAAAAAACAATAAACAGGAATTGTTTTCAAACGTTATCAAGTGATTTCGTTTTGGATTAGAAAAATCTCTTAGGGGTCGTTTCGTTTAATGTTTTGTTTATGATGCTTGAGTATCAAATAATTGAACACTTAGTGTTGCATGGAAAATGTTATAAAAAAAGACTTGACCTCATATATTCATGATACGTAGATGTATGTTATAGATCACTACGGTCAGGCTATCGAACACGGAGTCAGAAGTGAATTACGAGCCGGACCACTTTGCGAATCGAGCGAAACCTAAGCACGATGAAGAATCCGCCATTTCATTGATTGAGTTGAAGCGCTAAAGTCTCAAAGAATTAACAAAAAGCCACGATCTAGCCCTGATCTAAGGTGAAAAGCGAGTCGATCTGTATTCAATATCAAATGGAAAACCAATTGATCTTAGGATCTTGTACCGAATTTTGATGGATAAATATGATTTGAGGAATCAAGTGATGAGATATGATGACTAGATAAAAGTTCGGTTGGGCTAGGCCATGAGAAACTATGAAAATTAGAATAGGTGAAGCACAGGTACAACCCTCAAATAAAAAGAATTTCCATATAATTTCAAACATATATTTTTTAATTAATAAAATAACGGGTTATGTTGAACCGTTACCAAAGGGGTCTATAATTGCCCTCATTTATGACAAGAATACAAAATATAAAGAAAACGTCATCCTTGTTTATCAACTTTAAAGTTAAAGGTCCATAACATTAAACTCTATAATATGCGTTATAGTCAACAACCAATATATTTCTAACGATCATATTGATGGGAGCGGTTAACAATTGGGTCCAATTTTGCAAGTATAAAAGTGAAACAAACCAAACACAAATATTCTCATATTTACAAAATGAATTCCTTTTCAGCACTTTTAATGTCTCTCCTTATGTCATTGTTTTTCGTTACCCTATTTACTACCATCGACGGATCAATCTTCCAAAATCCTCGGATTTCAGTAAACATAACAAATGTTTTAAAAAGTCACGATCAGCTCGCTGTTCACTGTAAATCTGGCGATGATGACTTGGGAATCCATCAGATGCCATTTTTGGGCGGTTATGCTTTCAGTTTTAGACCAAACTTTTGGGGCTCAACACTGTTTTACTGTACCTTCCAATGGTCTGGCTTCTCACATTACTTTGATATCTACAAGGATAATAGAGATAGAGAGAAATGCAACAATACTCTGTGTTTGTGGATTGTTGGAGAACAAGGTATCTGTATGTTCAACTATAAAGCCAAGCAGTATGATATTTGCTATACATGGCTGTCTAAATGAATATAAAGAATCGATATATCCATAAATTGGAAGACTCAGTTATGATATTATAATAAATCGATGTTTTAGGTACGTTGATATGTTGTGTATTAGTTTTGATATGGTCTTTCTTATCCTTTCTAACATTCAAGTTATTCTTAAAAAAGAAGATAAGATAGTATGATCATTTTTTCGGAAAAGAGAGTACGGATAATAGATATAATTGGCCTCATTTATCGAAAATCTCCCATCATTTTTCAGTACATAAATCAAACTCAAATATGGTATAAAACAAAATTAACTTTCTTTTTTTTTTAATCAGCTTTGAAATTTAAACATTTCATTAGGTTTTAATTTAACGTTACTTGGGTTCGTTTTAAATTATTGCGCAGTCTCGACGAATATCTTTATTTTGAATCCATAACCATCCATTCAAAATAATTTATTTTATAAGCTTGTTCAAATCAACATGATTAGCTGTGACATTCTCTGTTGGATCCCATATTGGCTGAAAACATCCGCCATTTTTCATCAATTTCAAATGGGTATTAAATTTCTAAAAATCAATTTTCTAATTTTAATATTTTAGTACATTGCACGTGCTAATAAACTAATTTATATTACAAAAATGACGTGAAGTCTGATGTAATAGCAATTGACTTCAATAAACTAATTCAACACGAGTGACAACTATCAATGTTGTGACTTCAATAAATACACTTATTCTTATGTGTTTCGGCTCTTATATGTGGATGATATATATATTTCAAGATCCAGTATGATGTATATAAACCACCTGAAAGCAAACATGTCTTCAGTATTTGAGATAAAAGATTTGGGTGCAAAGAAACCGATTCTTGTGATGAGAATTTTTCAAGATAGATCTATTTGTAGCGCGAGAATATTCTTTATACAAATAGATAGAGATCATACTGTTGGTAAAGAATCAGGTCTATCGTTAAAAAACAAACACATCAGAAGACGATACCATTTTACTCGCAGGTTATTGAAAGAAGGTAATATGTGTTTGGAGAAGATAGAAGGTGCAAAAAATACAACATATATGTTGACCAAATGTGTTGATGTTGGTAAATTGAGGTTGTACAAAACCTTAATTGTTTTGGTACAATCAATATATTGATGGTGAGATGATTAGGTTATGGAGTCTTCAAAATGGTGGAATTGTTATGTTATGGAGCATGTTTTGTGTAATAGCCCAAAAAAATAAAAATAAAAATAAAGAAATAAACAATTAAAAATAATTATAAAAAAAATAAGATATATAACATTCGAAGACTTTTAGCCATGAACTAATGTAAATTAGAGAAATAATTTTGTAGAAGTTCAAACTCGAAACTGATGTTATGGGCTCACATAGGTTGACTTGAATTTTAATGAGCGGAATCGAACTTTCATTAAGGATAGCTTTGTGACATCAGCCTAAGCTAATTAAGTAACTCGCCTTACTATCGGCATGGTTATATTTGATGTTGACACGTGCCCTGTGGTTATGTACGTGTCATATATATTGATATGTGTGAATTGTTTGTTGATCGATATGCTTATGATATGTTATGTATTTGTTATGATATGTGAATTGTATGATAATACTTACGGTACGATTTGTTCAATGATATGTTTGAAGTAGGACACGAGAAGGATGCACAAAACGAAATGTAACGATAGGAGTAAGATACGTTTATGAAACGTCAAGGTTAGGTTACATACTGAAGTGCTATAGATATGAGAGATTGATAAAAAGAATACGGTTAGGTTATGGGTAGAAAGGGATAGGTTTATGATAGACTGTAGAACGATAGTGTTAGTGTATGTTCATGTAACGATATGACTGTGATAAGTATAAGAATGTTAAGGTTATGATAAGTTAGGGAACAATATGACCATAAAGTGTTTACGACATGATATGATTATGATACGACATGTGAATGGCGGATATATATATGTTGTCTTATGATATGAAATATGTTATGGAACGGGATATGCGATAAATTGACAATGTTTATGATATGATACATTGTGATGCAATATGTTATGGTATGATATGTACATGATGAAATGTTATGTTAAAAGCATAGAACTTTATAATATATCTCTTAAATTGTGTGTATACAGCATGATATGAATAACATAAAATCACGATATATAGCATGAAGTATAACCCCGTTAGAATTATGTATGATGTGAGAACTGAAGAATGAGAAACAATATGATATGAATGATGATCGATATTTGAAACAATATGAAAAACAATATGATCTGTACAAAATGCTAGCGGGATTGTATTAAATGATAATGAAAACGAAAAAATGTAGGGACCTCATGCATAATGTGTGCTCATGCATTGGAGGGATACCCCTATTCCATCACGATGGTACGGACGCGTACATTCATTAGGCAGGGGTACGATCGTTATGTTTTACATAGCGCTGTCGTGACGGTTACTAATTCTAATGGGTGCCGGCAGAAGGAGAGCTACCAGAGAAGGCTCGTCTGACAAGAAAAGGGGCCCGTAGTGTGCAAACTGTCTGGTGAGCCCATACCCGCACGTATGGACTGTGTGTAGAGTATATGGTACACATCCAAGTTGCCCATTAGAATAGTGTCGTAGGAAAAATAGACCGATATGATAGGTCCCATCATTGCAATCACATGTTCTTTCATTTAACCCCAATAGTGAAGTCACTTACTGAGTATTTCTTAAAATACTCAAGCCACATACTACCTCTATTTCAGGTTAAGGCAAGGCATTCTTGTACGACTGACAATGGTATCACAACTCGAGACCATCGCATATACACGGGTAGTCATGTTATTTTCTTAGACTTAGGCTAGAATAGGATGTTTTTTATTTAAACATTTATTTATTTTATTTAGTCTTTTATTATGTCATTTTTAAAAGTGCTTTCAAACACGCAAGTCCATGACAATGTTTTAAGCTGAAGTGTTATGCTTTGTGAAGTCGTATTATTTTCAGGTTATGTTTTATATGAAAGTTTAAATGAAGTATTTCCTCCTTCAATGTTTATAATATGGATACCGTAACAACTTTTATTTATACTTTATTTATATGTTATTTAATGGTTATACATAAAAGATTATATACGCGGAAGGGCATATATAGTAAATGTTAACAACTATGTATAGTAAATGATTATATATATATATAGTAGATAGTTATACAGAGTAAATGACTTTATATAGCAAAACTATATACGATAACTTAACTATATATATATATATATATACATTCTGCTTTGAAAATTTACTTCCTACCTTCATCTTTATTTTTGTTATCGTTCATACTTCAACTCATCAATATGAACTTTTAACCAATATTTTTCTTTGTAATTTATTTTCCTATTCTTTGTGTTCATATTCTTTGTGTTCATCTAAATTGAGTATGTGAGTTATTGTGCTGTCCTAACAACAACATCATTAGAATTGCTTGGATGTTTGAAAATTCACCGTTGTGTTCTAGTAAGAGTTGAGCATTATCGTTACCTTTGGAACAACTTGAATTACCGTCTACCTTCGAAGCCATACGTTATTGAACATAAATCAATTGGTAAACTCACAGACTAACCCTTTAAGAATTTTATGGGTTCTAAAATGCGTATTTTTCTCACATTCATAAAGTTTGAGAGATATTATTGTGAAATTGACCACGAAAAAAGGTCCTACAATGAGTTAATAGCATGGAACTAGTTGATGAGACTTAACCTAAAAAAGGGTCGAATCAAATTAAAACAAATGGTAATTCAAGAAAACTAAGAGAGTGGTCGACTTAGCTGAACCCACCACGTCATCATCTTCTACCTCTTGGCAAGGGGTTGACGCAATGTGACAATTCAGGAGGCTCTAAAACTCCCGTTGAGAAGCTTGTAGGATTAAGTCTCATCAAATAAATTTACAGAAAACGACCATGACCTTGTGTAAGTTACGTTGTGTGTCATAATTGCACTCTTGTGGTAGTGAGAAGATGATTTTGCAGCATTTGTTCTGACCTGGCAAACAAGTTAGTCATATGGAAGTCAGACTCTGCGGACAACCTTGTCCTAAGAACGAGTCAAGGGTCATGTTTGAGAGAAATATTTTAGAAACATGAGCAAGCAAATGTGTTAAAAAAAAATTTTTAAGTAACCAACGTCATAAGCTAAAAGCGAATAAGCAATAACCACAACTTTGATAGCTTATAATCGGGGTAGAAATGATTGGCGACCAGTCAGATCTCCCTATAGTACATTTTTGGGTGTCCTAGCCCTAGCGGGTGTAGACATGTTTTTGGTAACTGGTCATACAGTATCGACATAACAAGAATAGTAAAAGCTTATCTAACGTGAAAGCAAGTAAAAAGGGGTTTGAAATAGGCATGCGACCATGGATAACACGTCCTGAACAAGCATGAAAGGGACATCCTCTTTCACTCAATTGGTGAACGTCTCTGTCAACCGAATCTTCATGAACTCAACGATGTAGAATGAAGTTGACTTTAGGTCTCTCAACACGCTTTCAGCTTATCTTAACATAAGGAGTCTCTTCCAATCTATTAGAAACTATTGAAAATCACTTGTCGGTACGTCGACTCTTTGCATCTTCACTGTCAGAGTCTCTCCTACTTTCTTCGTTGTAAAATTCTTCTTTGTTGCGTGATATTGTACCACCTCCTTGTGCTGGGTGTCTTCCTAGTCAGGATAGTAACATTTTAAGTTACTGACGTAGACAACAGGGCTAGTCTGCATCAATGGAATCAATTAGATTTATATGATGTCTTCCCGACATTGTGAATAACTTCGACTGGTCCATAGTATTTCTACACCAGTCATTGGTTCTCACTGCTTTGAAATCGGAGTTGATCAAAACTCTCTCTACATTTTAAAACTTTCGTAGTTAGCGCTTCCAACTGGCTCTTCTCTTCATCTGTTTGGATGGTCTTTCAAACCGAACATGAGTTACTTCAAAGGTTTGTCTGCCCCATTCCATAAATATGTTGGTTTGGGGAACCTCCCTAGCATTTGAGTATTCATTAACAAGAGTCGTTGCAGATTTAATGAACTGAGCTGTCAACCAGTCATTTAGTTAGTTGTTTATAGAATTCAGCTAGTTTAGGTGAGTCATATGACACATATTTTTGGCAAGTGATCTCACCCCATTATAAAATCAATCTTGTGATTTGTCTTACCTTTTGTCTTTGTGTTGCCATGTTCCTGTAGTGGCCATGAGGTTTCTATTGGAGTAAGCTCATTTGAGCTCTCCTCTTCAACCATGGCAATGGCAGCGAGCATGGGTTCATCATTGTAAGATCTCTTCTCAACTATAGCGCCGACATCATCTTCATCACTTTTCGTTACGGGTGTTAGTTTAAATGATTGTTGGGTTCAACCGTATTACGACTAAGCATTTCGCTAGGTGCATAGGAATGACTTTGTGTTCAAGCAAGAAATTCATCCTCAACAAAATGTCGAATTCATCCATCTTGACAATCACAAAATTAGTTTGTCCGTCGAATTCACTATCTTGATCGAAGTTCCCTTTGCAACCCCTAAGATAGGTAGGACTGCTAAATTGACAAATTTCATTCGTTTTGTATCTCGATGTCATAGGATATTTAAGCATTTCACTTTGGTTTCTATCATAAAGTTGTGGATGCCTCCAAAGTCAACAGTAGTGTTCTTGCCCGCTCTTTGGTTGACCCAGGTCTCGACATACATAAGATCGCAATCCACTTGCTCTTCTATCTCACCCACCCTCTTCTAAAGAATAGATAAATACTTTAGGGCCTCTATAAGGGGGTTTTCCACGTTTTCGACTAGTAATGTTTCATCTTTTGTTATTTTATACCTAGCTTCTAAGTTCAATTCAAATTTTTCTTGGAATACATAGAGTGCCACATTTTGTAGTCACTTAGTTTCTCGGTGGGCCCCTTGCATATGAAGCAAGACGAGGGGGCTTGGTTTTGACTGTGACTGTTTTGGCTATGAGGTCTCCGTCATGGAGTTCTACCTCTCTATTGGGAGGACTTGCATTCCCCTCCTCCGCCTTCAAGTCTGTCACTAAGGTGGGGAATTAGGTTGATAATTTTTTATTATCCTCACTTGCGGAAGCTTGGTTCCGCCTTCTATCTTGGGCTGATCCATGCTAAAATCAACAGTTGTTCGATTGTAGCATAGGTCGTGGAAAGGTCTTGAACTCTTTGTTCATAGAGCTTGGTCTTATCCCACGGCTTCAACTCTTCAACCAAACTAAAGACCTTGTCTTTCTCGGACATATCACGAATATCTAACATAAGCCCAAAAAACTACATAATGTAGTTTTCTCGGACATATCACGAATATCTAACATAAGCCCAAAAAACTACATAATGTAGTCTTAGATATTGCCAAAATGTCTCAACTTCCTTAACTTTCTTCTTGTAGTCATTTCGATGTTCTCTAGGAAGAACTAAGAGAAAGGTTCTTGTTTTAAGCTCTCCCAAGTGTTCATAGTACATCAATCATCTTGAATGTCCATGTACTTGGATCTCCACCACAACTTTGCATTGTCAGCTGATGCATTATTGCTGACGTGATATTCGCTTCTTCTTCCACGACATTTGTGGCTCGAATGTAGTGTTCGAGGTCAAATATAAAGTTCTTATTGCCTTGACATATGAACCGATAGAAGGGTCTTGGGCTCCGAGACTTTATCTTGTTGAATTGGACTACACCCCCAACTAGGATTTGGTTCCCACGGTTCTCATGGCTAGGTTTAGTCCGGCACTTAGGCACTCAGTTTTGCCACTTTAGCCCTGACCACTCCAAGGGCTGCTCTCAAATCCTTATAAATTTTTTTATCTTCTAAACGATCGCTTGTTGCGCATTGTCTAAGTCTTCGATGCGTTCTTCCATCCAAGCAAGCAGAGCCCATCGAGCTAGCCCCACACTTGAAAAACACCAGCAGTTGTGGTCTTGTCTTCTAGGGCTTCAACCCTAACCATTAATTTACTGATAGATATTGTCTCCAAGACGACATGTCATCTCGTCGATCTTGTCGGCTTTAGCGGAAATCTCATTCATGTGAGACTCCGAAAGCTTCATTCCATTAGGAACTTCACTCAGATAGAGTAGTTGATCTTCGATCTCGACTAATCGGTCAACTTGGGAATTGTCTAGTTGTTTTGCAACAGATATGTTTGTGTATTACAATTCAAGGAGTCGACTTGGCTCTGATACCACTTATCACAATCGCAATTTTTTGGCAGCGGATTAGCAATTGTGCAACACTTGTTCTAACTTAACGAACAAGTCAACCGTATGGAAGTCGAACTTTATAGACAACCTTGACATAAGATCAAATCTCAGGTCACGCTTAGAGATAAATATTTTAGAAAACATGAGCAAGAAAATGGGTTGAAAACAATTTGAAAGAAATCAATATTATAAGCTAAAAACAATAAGTAACAACCACAACTTTGATAGCTATATAATCCAGTTATAGAGAATTGACAACTAGTCATATCTATCTATAGTACATTTTTTGACATTTTAGCCCTCGCGGGGTAGATATGATTTTGCTGAACAGTCATACACCCGCGTATTGACACAACAAGAATAGTATAGATTTGAAACAGGCATGCAACCATTGACAACATGTCTTGAACAAGCATGACGAGGACATCCGACACGTAGCCACAAATAATATGTTTTGGACAAGCATGACCGTGACACTATGCACGATTTGTAAAGCATGACAGTACCACCTATCACCTATATATATATATATATATATATATATATATATATATATACCACGTTTTGTGCGTGGTGGGCTCATAATCATGGATGAGAGAATAGCATATACAGTTGTGGCAAATTATTTTAAGCAAAATAAAATATAAGACTAATGTGGAGCGTTGGATTTATCGACCACGCCTCCCACATTATCGTAAGAGACAAATGAGGCCCTACACTTGTGGGTTTTTTTTTATTATCACCGCCTCTGTCTCACTTACTTTTGGAAAATAGAATATAAGATCCAATCACAATCGTCTGTGAGCATTGGAATGCTAACCGACTTGTCACCTTTACAAATAGCCAAATCCTCCTCGGTTGGCAACTTTTTATTCGTTTATTTTTTATTATTATTTTCCTTTTCTTTATTTTCAACCTTATCCCAATGATTTAATATTTATTCGTTAAACCAACCTCGTGTCTTTTATTTTAAATTTTAATTTTAAGATCCTCTAATATTATTAATAGAGATTTAGTATTTATATGTTAAACCTCGTGTCTTCTAGATTAATTTAAAATTTTGGGTTGATTTGATTTGGTGACTCGAGCAACTTTAATAAAGGTTACAACAAAGGTTGGGTCGGGTTGGGTTGTGTTATCGGATTTTTTTTTTTTTTTAATTATTTAAAAAAAACTATAAAAGAGTTGGGGAAGATAAGGGTTTAGGCCAAAGGCCCGAACCAACATGCTTGGCCTCGAGCAAGGTCGAGTATGAGCCTAGCATTTTTTCAAATGAGACATATTAAATGTAGGGGTGTACATGGTCCGAGTTGAGTTGTGAGATTTTTTTGACCCAACCCCAAAGTTCGAGTTGGTTGGATTGGTAACCCAACCTATAATTATTCGAATACAAGATAAAATATATTAAGAGTTCACAAACAAACACAAACCAATCTATAATTGAGAGAAAATGGTAACATATTAACATAGTTCAACATTGTTACATGTATTTAAATAAACAATAAAATCTACTGGGCGTTGAATTCGGGCATGAATGTCTTTAGACATACTCAGTACCACTCAAGCAAACTCATTAATACAAAAGAAATCTTAATATATTTTATATATTTTTATTTGACTCAAGTCAACCTAAAGGTTTTGACCACGAACTCGAAACCGAACTGATTCAGTTCGGGTTCAAAAAAATGAACCCAACCCTACCCGAAATGCTAATCCAACTCAACCCAACCCAGCTCAGCCCAACCCTTATAGTTCGAGTTGGGTTGGTCTGGGTTGTCGGGTTAAATGTACACCCCTAGTTACAATGCATACCTTGCCCTAGAGGATTTGAGGGTTAGCTCGATTCAGTTTCCAAACCCTAATTTGAATGCCCAAGTTAGTTCATCCACACTCTTAGACTCTTGGCTTACTGTAATCTTCCACTTTCGTCGTATCAGAGTATGTTTGACAAGCACCATAACGAGGTGCAGAGCTTCTCCTTTTGTAGGTCGTCATCTTCTCCCTAAATCTATAAATTTACGAGTAAAGCTATGTGCAGGTCATATGTGTTACCTTATTCAAATTTTACCATCAATAGTTGGTGTCGTCTATGAAGAGGGTAAAAGTATGTTTAAAGACCTGTGCACCCAATTTCGAAAGGACGAGCAAGAGATTGGTAGACATTAACTCTAATGAAGATGACTCTTACCACGACCGCCATAGTCTCAACCACAAAAGCGTCACTCCGAGGAGAAATACGAGATGAAGTTGGCAAAATAGACCAATGTCTAGCTTGTCTATTAGAGACCCTAGGTCAACAAAGTCCTTTGATCAAAGAGCATATGAGAAGGTTCACGATCCTACGAAAGGAAAGACTCCGATGGCAGAAAGCACGGGCATGTCAAATTCTCGTGATCTAAGGCCAAAGGAGAAACTAATCCTAAGCGGGATACGAGAGAATGAGAAAGAGGTGAATATGTGATTTATTGATATGAGGAATTGACGGTTAGGTTCGTAAAACATCTATTTATTTATTTTTAAATATTTATTATTGAATTTGAATATATATATATATATATTAAATATTTTTAAAACTTTGATTAAATCTTCCCTAAACTTTTTTGGGATCATCTTAAATTTTTTCGACCCTATTTTTTGGGTTAAAATAGAGACGGTCTCCACATGCATGACATGTCTAATATGTTAAAAAAAAAAAACGTGACTTGAGTATTTAAAAATATTCAATAAATAGTCCCACTACCATAGTAAAAAAATGCAAACACAAGCAATCACGGTGGGCCCTATCCTTTTGTAGAACATCATGACCTTGGTCTCTACTTTTCAGTTCGGGTAAAATTGGATGTGGAGTAATTCTCTACACAGCTCACACACGTGCTCATATACGTACTCCTTGACTTGACCTTTGATTAACGTACATTCACATTGTCGGAAGCTACAGAGAAAAAGGGGGCGCATAATATAATGATGTACATAATATCATAGTATACATGTACGTACTAAGCATATCAGGAAAATATCTCAATACACGTGACATACAAAATGCATGAGGTCCAACCAAGCCAGTCACTGCATTACTTTGATCCTGACTTAAAACAATTTCAGGTGAGACATGAATTTGGCTCATCTAATTGGTATATAACAATAGTTTTGAACTCCTCACTTTCTCAATCTATTGTTGTCCTCTTTCGGCTTTTCCTTTCGAGCTTTCCCTCAACCACACACTTCGGGCCAGCGTCGTCGCTGACACTAGTTCCTTTCCCCAATCGATGTGAGACCCCCTCCAAATCCAACCCCTTTGGGGCCCAGCCCCTGCATTACTTTGATCCTGACTTAAAACAATTTCAGGTGAGACATGAATTTGGCTCATCTAATTGGTATATAACAATAGTTTTGAACTCCTCACTTTCTCAATCTATTGTTGTCCTCTTTCGGCTTTTCCTTTCGAGCTTTCCCTCAACCACACACTTCGGGCCAGCGTCGTCGCTGACACTAGTTCCTTTCCCCAATCGATGTGAGACCCCCTCCAAATCCAACCCCTTTGGGGCCCAGCCCCTGCATTACTTTGATCCTGACTTAAAACAATTTCAGGTGAGACATGAATTTGGCTCATCTAATTGGTATATAACAATAGTTTTGAACTCCTCACTTTCTCAATCTATTGTTGTCCTCTTTCGGCTTTTCCTTTCGAGCTTTCCCTCAACCACACACTTCGGGCCAGCGTCGTCGCTGACACTAGTTCCTTTCCCCAATCGATGTGAGACCCCCTCCAAATCCAACCCCTTTGGGGCCCAGCCCCTGCATTACTTTGATCCTGACTTAAAACAATTTCAGGTGAGACATGAATTTGGCTCATCTAATTGGTATATAACAATAGTTTTGAACTCCTCACTTTCTCAATCTATTGTTGTCCTCTTTCGGCTTTTCCTTTCGAGCTTTCCCTCAACCACACACTTCGGGCCAGCGTCGTCGCTGACACTAGTTCCTTTCCCCAATCGATGTGAGACCCCCTCCAAATCCAACCCCTTTGGGGCCCAGCCCCTGCATTACTTTGATCCTGACTTAAAACAATTTCAGGTGAGACATGAATTTGGCTCATCTAATTGGTATATAACAATAGTTTTGAACTCCTCACTTTCTCAATCTATTGTTGTCCTCTTTCGGCTTTTCCTTTCGAGCTTTCCCTCAACCACACACTTCGGGCCAGCGTCGTCGCTGACACTAGTTCCTTTCCCCAATCGATGTGAGACCCCCTCCAAATCCAACCCCTTTGGGGCCCAGCCCCTGCATTACTTTGATCCTGACTTAAAACAATTTCAGGTGAGACATGAATTTGGCTCATCTAATTGGTATATAACAATAGTTTTGAACTCCTCACTTTCTCAATCTATTGTTGTCCTCTTTCGGCTTTTCCTTTCGAGCTTTCCCTCAACCACACACTTCGGGCCAGCGTCGTCGCTGACACTAGTTCCTTTCCCCAATCGATGTGAGACCCCCTCCAAATCCAACCCCTTTGGGGCCCAGCCCCTGCATTACTTTGATCCTGACTTAAAACAATTTCAGGTGAGACATGAATTTGGCTCATCTAATTGGTATATAACAATAGTTTTGAACTCCTCACTTTCTCAATCTATTGTTGTCCTCTTTCGGCTTTTCCTTTCGAGCTTTCCCTCAACCACACACTTCGGGCCAGCGTCGTCGCTGACACTAGTTCCTTTCCCCAATCGATGTGAGACCCCCTCCAAATCCAACCCCTTTGGGGCCCAGCCCCTCAACCACACCCTTATCAAGGGTGTTTTGTTCTCCTCCCCAACCAATGTGGGACATCACAATCCACCCCCCTTTAGGGCCCAGCAGCGTCCTCGCTGGCACTCGTTCCTTTCCCCAATCGATGTGGGACCCCCTCTAAATCCACCCCAGCGTCGAACCAATGTGGGACATCACAATACACCCCCCTTTAGGGCCCAGCGTCCTCGCTGGCACTCGTTCCTTTCCCCAATCGACGTGGGACCCCCTCTAAATCCACCCCAGCGTCCTTAATGGCACATCACCTCATGTCTACCCTCTTCGGGAAACAGCAAGAAGGCTGGCACATCGTCCGATGTCTAGCTCTGATACCATTTGTAACGACACAGATCCACCGCTAGTAGATATTGTCCTCTTTGAGCTTTCCCTTTTGGGCTTCCTCTCAAGGCTTTAAAACGCATCTGCAAGGGGAAGGTTTCCATACCCTTATAAAGGGTGTTTTGTTCTCCTCCCCAATCAATGTGGGACATCACACTAATAGATGCCTTACAACTTTTTATTATTTCTATTGTTTTATTTTACTTTAAATTTTTTATTTTATTCTATTTATGTGTGATAAACCTGTTAACTAGATTAATAAAGGATGATATTTTTTCCAGAGGTGTTCATGGGTTAGGTTGGGGTGGATTGAAAGTATCTTTTAAATCAATCCAAAAATTTCAGATTGATGGTTCGAACCACTCGAATAGAATTCGCAACTCACTCCAACCCACTTTCTATTTTTTAGCTAGGCTCGGTTGGGTTGGATTGTCGAATTGTGGGATTCCCCATTTAGATGGAAAATGGAGGGAGTCGGAAACATTTTTTCACCATCGGATAAATGAGGTCGGAATATTGAGGATTGTCCCACATTGGCTAATTTAGGGAATGATCGGGTTTATTGGGTTTATAAGCAAAAAAATACTATATCCATTGGTATGAGACCTTTTGAGAAAGTCCAAAGCATATCCATGAGAGCTTATGCTCAAAAGTAGACAATATCATACCATTGTGGAGAGTCATGATTTCTAACATGGTATCAGATTCATGCTCTAAACTTAGCTGTCAAACAAAGTATTGTGAGCCTCAAAGTGTCGAACAAAGGGTGTACTTTGTTCGAAGACTCCAAAAGAGGAGTTGAACCTCGAGTAAGGGGAGGTTGTTCGAGGGCTCCATAGGCCTCAGGGGAGGCTCTATAACATACTTTGTTTGAGGGGAGGATTGTTGAGGATTTCCCATATTGGCTAATTTGGGAATGATCAGGTTTATTGGGTTTATAAGCCAGAAATACTATCTCCATTGGTACGAGGCATTTTAAGGAAGCCCAAAGCAAAGCCTTCAAAGCTTATGCTCAAAGTGGACAATATCATACCATTGTGCAGAGTTGTGATTTCTAACATGGTATCAGAGTCATGCCCTAAACTTAGCCATGTCAATAAAGTCCTCAAAGTCAAAGGTGACTAAAGTATCGAACAAACGGTGTACTTTGTTCAAAGACTCCAAAAAAGGAGTCGAGCCTCGATTAAGGGGTGGCTGTTCGAGGGCTCCATAGACCTGAAGGGAGGCTCTATAGCGTACTTTGTTCAAGGGGAGGATTGTTGAGAATTGTCCCACGTGGGCTAATTTAGGGAATGATCATGGGTTTATAAGTAAGGAATGCATCTACATTGGTACGAGAGCTTATGGGAAAACCCAAGCAAAGCGATGAGAGTTTATGCTCAAAGTAAACAATATCATACCATTGTGGAGAGTGTACTTTGTTCGAATACTCCAAAATAGGAGTCGAACCCCGATTAAGGGGAGGCTGTTCTAGGACTTCATAGGCCTCAACAAAGGGTGTAATTTGTTCGAAGACTCCAAAATAGGAGTCGAACCCCGATTAAGGGGAGGCTGTCAACAAAGGGTGTAATTTGTTCGAAGACTCCAAAATAGGAGTCGAACCCCGATTAAGGGGAGGCTGTTCTAGGACTTCGTAATTTGTTCGAAGACTCCAAAATAGGAGTCGAACCCCGATTAAGGGGAGGCTGTTCTAGGACTTCATAGGCCTCAACAAAGGGTGTAATTTGTTCGAAGACTCCAAAATAGGAGTCGAACCCCGATTAAGGGGAGGCTGTTCTAGGACTTCATAGGCCTCAACAAAGGGTGTAATTTGTTCGAAGACTCCAAAATAGGAGTCGAACCCCGATTAAGGGGAGGCTGTTCTAGGACTTCGTAAACCTCAACAAAGGGTGTAATTTGTTCGAAGACTCCAAAATAGGAGTCAAACCCCGATTAAGGAGAGGCTGTTCTAGAGCTCCATTGGCCTCAGGGGAGGCTCTGTAGGCCATGAGAGTTTATGTTCAAAGTGGACAATATTACCATTGTGGAGAGTCGTGATTTATAACACGGGACGTCCCCATCGAGCCATATCCACAATGGGTGTGCCCCACATCATTATTAAATGAATAATGAGAGCAATAATTTGGGTTTTGGCGTTTGGATGCGGAGCCTTCAACTCCCACCTTCTCCACGTTCTCTACTAAGCTATTTAATCCCTTTTTTTGGTCTCTAATATCTTGATCCTCGTCTACTGTGTGCAGGGAATAGATAAGACTGGTGCCGAAGTTTTTTGCCTTCTTCTCCGATCTCTTACAGGTAAACGTGTCTGAATTCCATTTTCCATCCCTTTTTTCTGCTTTTTATATCAACCGATTGGTAGATTCATGAATAATTTCTGTTTCTGTTCATCTTTCGCTTCTGATTCAGTTCCGTTTTAGCTTAGCATCTCAATCGCGATTTAATTCCTTGCCCTTCAGCTTTTCTGTTTTCGTCTTCATCCAGAGTTTATCAACTTTTACGCGGATCGTTACTTTTATTCTATTGTTATGTAGTTTTAGGCACTGGATCTTTTTTTTTTTTTTTTTTTTTTTTTTTTTTTTTTTTTTTTTTTTTTTTTTTTTT
>NW_019268542.1:3197690-3210747 GCF_002738365.1 Cucurbita moschata
TTTTTTTTTTTTTTTTTTTTTTTTTTTTTTTTTTTTTTTTTTTTTTTTGTTTCTCGATTTGTTTGATTTCCGTGGTAATTCAGTGGAGATTGTGTTATACTTTCGTAAGTGAGATTTTGGTACGTTCATATCTTGCAGATTGTTGAGGACGCTTTTCTATTTGAAATTCTCTCTGTATTAGCGCTGTTGCTTAGAACAGATCTTTGGTAAATGGGGTCGGAAGGGCCTCCATCGGTTATCATTCATGTAACGGGGTTTAAGAAGTTCCATGGAGTTTCTGAGAATCCTACTGAGGCGGTAGTGAACAATCTCATGAAGTATATGGGGAAGAATGGTTTGCCTGAAGCTCTAACTCTTGGGAGTTGCAGCATTCTTGAGACTGCCGGACGTGGAGCTCTTGATGCGCTGTATAAAACGTTGGAATCTGCAGTAGAGGGGAAGGGCTCTGAACCCACTAATTCCAGAAGAATCATCTGGGTTAGCTATTCCTGCACCTACCTCAATCCTTAAGTTCAGGATGCATTAATCTGTGTTCATTTGCCATTTCCTTGGCTTAACTGTGATTTATGACTAAAGAAACTGCAAATCTTAAAGTGGAACTTACTCAAGTTTGTGCTGTTCTGTGTGATGACTTACAAATTGTTACTGTTCTTGCTTCAGCTTCACTTGGGAGTTAATAGTGGTGCTTCGAGGTTTGCTATCGAACGTCAAGCTTTTAACGAAGCCACTTTTCGTTGTCCTGATGAAATGGGATGGAAGCCTCAGGTATATAATTTGGTTACTCTGTGTTTATCTCTTAATCTTGTGGGTTTAGTTTGCGTCTATTTTTCTGGGGGTTTGATCATCTGGTATTTTACTTTCATCTACTGCAGAAAGAACCAATTGTACCAGAGGATGGTGAAATTTCACGTACACGAGAGGTAGGATTTAATTTATGTCTTTTGGAGGCCATTTTTCTGAGTATATTAGAACTTTAGGGAATGCCTTAGTGCTTGAGTTGTTTTTCTGCGTTGAGAACCAGATTTTCCTTCTCTTTTACAAAATACAGAGGCTGAGATATCAGCATCCGTTGAAATTTGAGGGTTAGTCGGCTCCTATGAAGCAAGAACACTTCGGTTAGGATTTGAACATATTGAACACTCTAATTCTTTGGTATTTGTCATGGTATTTGTCAAACATGTGTAAAACAACATTGAGAGAGCACTTGAAACACATATACAACACTTATCAAACACATTGCACTAGTTGAACACCAAAATTTTTTTAGTTCAACCGTATGTGGGGGAAGGATTTGAACCTTTGATCTCTTAGTCGAGAATATATGTTTTAACCGGTTAATATATGCTCAAGTTAGCATTTATTGAACACATTATGGTGTGGAGATTTGAACCTCCGATCTCTTGGCTGATGACATATGCTTTAACTCATGTTGACACTTATTGAACACATTTGAACACATTAGAGGAACAATGTTTTATGAGTATATGTTTTAGGAACGGATCTTTGATAATAGTTAATTATCTTTTACTAAAAGCATGCATTCGTGAAAATATTGAAATGTATGACAATATTCAAATGTAATTCATCTCATTGTGTCCCAGTTGTGTTGTCTGTGTCCATTCTCTTCTGAAGTTGGTGGTACAACATCAAAACATTTTAATGAATTGAATCATTTTGGGGGGTGTATTGTGTACTGTGAGATCCCACATCGATTGGAGAGGGGAATGAGTACCTGGGCCCGAAGGGGGTGGATTGTTAGATCTCACATTGATTGGAGAGAAGAACGAGTGTCAACGAGGACGCTGGCCTAGAAGGGGGTGGTGGATTGTGAGATCTCACATTGATTGGAGAGGGGAACGAATCATTCTTTATAAGGATGTGGAAACTTCTCCCTAGCATATGCGTTTTAAAACCTTGAAGGGAAGCCCGGACGGGAAAGTCCAAAGAAGACAATATCTGCTAATGGTGCTAGCGGTGGTGGGCTGAGCTATTAGACAGATGGCATAATCTTTTATTTGTAAAAGTCTAGCACCCTCTCAGCTGGTTCTTATTACTATCATTGATGGTCTTAGATTCTTGAATGTGTTTTCTTCTTTTCCTGATTTCTTACCCAACTCTGGCTTGCAGACTTCTCTTCCAGTTGAGGAAATAACCAAGACACTGGCAAAGAAGGGATATGAAGTGATGACTTCAGACGATGCTGGTCGGTTCGTGTGCAATTACGTGTACTATCATTCCCTCCGCTACGCAGAAGAGCACGGGACCAAATCGCTATTTGTTCATGTTCCTCTCTTCTTAACTATAGATGAAGATACCCAGATGCAATTTATTGCTTCCTTGTTAGAGGTACTTGCATCTTCAAGTTATTAGGCTTCCAATGTATAGGAGGAGGGTGTATTGGGGTGATGCTTGTTTATCAAAATGCTTGAATAAACCATATAATAATATGCTTCAAGGGCTAATATATGTATTTCAAAATATGTTATCCATACTCGGAGATGATTTCGGCTACTCGTCTGAGAACAATAACATTTGGAGCCTTCGATGCCTCGTTTATGAATCAAAAGTTAAGTTTGATCAGTTGTTTGCTTAATTTCTTTATTGACTCTCCTCATATTATATTATGTCATTTCTATCATGATGATCTCAACAAGCTATGAAAGATTTAGAGTGACGTCAAATTCTTGAATAAATGATTCAAGAATACGTAGAACTCGAAATGATTTGATAGATGAAATTCATAATAATTTGAAGATTCATAACAATCCAACTCAAAAGTTTTTGTTTTTACGTAGCTTTGAACTGTTGATTAAATTTGCGCAGGACTAAAAAGATAGAACACAAAGACGGTCACTTTCCCAGCTAGGTTAGTTATTGTCCTACGTTAGTGATAGCGATCATTTTTTAGTTGAGAAAATAAAAACATTATAGATTTTTTCTCTAGTTTCTAGTTTATGATGTAAAATTATTTTTGTAAGATTTAAACAATTGTTTTTATGATTTCTTGTAATTCTAGTCAAGTGTTCTAGTCGATACCGTATAAGAGCTGACCTACGAAACAAAACCTCACAACAATGTCGTGTCTTTCTTAGTACCTTCTGATGTTTAAGTTAGTACTAAGGTGAAGTAGTGATACAAAATAAGGCATTCTAACCATTCCAGAACCACATGATGTTGTCCCAAGATGACAACAAAAATAGAGTTGCATTAAATGAACTCATTTGCAACTCATGTTTCATTAAAGATAAATCCAGTTTCGTTTATGTAACTAGTATCTCGAGTTACTTCAAACTACTTCAAGTGGAGCTTCAATTACTCTCGAATACATTACAAACTGTAAGTTAGCTTGTTAGAATATTATTCTCGGTAGTGAGATTTCATTGTATGTTTTCAATTTTATAGTATTATTTTTAAGGTTTTAAGTTATAATTCATCTAGTGATCATTATTATATGATACTGAAGGGCACGAGAGTCACAACCCTTTAGTTGGTCTCTGATTACTCTATGGTTTATTTTCAAGACTATAATAATCATTCACGTTGTTTTACCATTAAAATTTTTGTTATTTTTTTCTTGTTTTGTCGTGTGAGTTTTTATAGATCTCATCCTTTTCTAAAACCTTGTATTTTATAAGATAACGAGTTCGTTCATTATCTTTCAAGTGAGCATGGTTAGATCTAAAAAAAATTGATTCAATCTACAATTGCATATATCGAGCCTAATTATATATTTAATTAAATTATTTGATAAAATTTCAAACATTACATTAACGTTGAATCATGATGGTGTAGCAAGAAAAACACTTTGCAATGAAAACGCTTCGTTCAAAGTAACTTCAAACCGAATACTCCCCATGTTAGTGATAGCATTAAAGCTTGCCACCATGGTGGATTCAACCAGAGAACAAAGGAATTAAGAGGAGAAAACTCAAAAAAGAAGTGAAAAGAAAGCTTTCTTGATTCCTTACATTTCCTTTCGAAAAAGAAGAATCAAATGAAATACGAACAACCACGTAACAAAGGAGAGGAGCAAAGACGCTTGACCTCATTCAATCAATTCAGGACGGAAGATGAAAACACCTATTTATTTACCTCGTGAAAGAATAGTGAAACTCGAGTGAAAAGAGTCTAAGAGCGAAGCAGCTTTACCGACAGGTTGAGAAGCGAAGCAACTCGACTGTAAAGGAGAGGAGCTGATCATCCAGCCGCTTTACCGAGTGCTTGGCCACAGGGTCTTCTGGGCAAGGGAAAGTGGTTTTAAAATATAATCCCAACAAGAATGTATATAAATTATGGGCCCTTCTGGTCGGAGGGTGTGGGGGCAAAGAAAAGATGTGAGTGAAGAGCAGGAAGAAGATGAAAGTCCATGTTCATAAAAGTGTACACGAGGAAGTAGATACATCATATCATATCATCATCATCTGCACGTCGAGGGCAGCCGGACCAAGAGATCCGCTCCCAACTTCACCTTAACTACGTCCAAATCCTAATACACATTAAAACACCCGAACCCGAATTCGATACACATGGAACATTAGATATAGAGAGAGTTGTTACCCATTCATTAAGAACATATCTAGATCTGCTCTTTCAAAACAAGGAAGAAGTAGGTAAGGTAATACAGAGATGTACTCATAGCAGCAAACAGAAGGAATAGCACAGACTCGGACGCCATAGCTTTCGTTGTCAACACGACACCACCGTTGAAATGGTTACGTTTCTAATCAAATTCACAACCCAAGAAATGAACACTGTTTTCTTGCATGTTCTGGTATCAATTTCCCCAATATCTCAACAGCCACACCCTTCAATTCTAGTCAAATGAAAGTCACATGGATAATTAGAGCATGTCTACTACAACAATTGGATAGAAATAAATTATTTGTGACCATACCATTAGCCTTAAAGTTGAATAGCGGTGGAAGGAAGCGTCCATTGGGCAGTCGGGTATTCGGATCACGAAGCTCATCAAAAAATTGATGAGTCAAGGCATCCAACTGTATCATATGTCACATGGAATTAGTTAATTCATATGTCACTGTGTCATAAAGACAACAATGATTTCAACCATGCTTGATGATATCAGATTCAATTTCACAGGTCCTTTTCAGGTGTAAATATTCATATTGTTCAACAAGACGACAACCCATATAAAGATCACTTTTTGATAGCCACCTATTCTTTCTTATTTATTCGTCTAAATCTGATAGAAGGAACCATTTTATAAAAGCGCGTCCCCTCCAATCAATGATATAGCATTTACAAATACAGCATAAGCAAGCTACTAAATGATAAGCCACAAATGAGCAAGTAAAAGGCTTAAATAGGCCAAGCTTGGGCATTGGAACCATTAATATACAGGTATATTTATAAATTAAAAAAGAAAAAAAAAGAAGGCGCAGTAGTAGAGGTTGGAAAAAACCGACTATGTAACAGCTCAAACCCACCACTAGTAGATATTGTCCTCTTTGAGCTTTCCCTTTCAAATTTCCCCTCAAGGTTTTTAAAACGCGTATGCTAGGGAGAGATTTCCACACCCGTATAAAGAATGTTTCGTTCCTCTCTCCAACCGATGTGAGATCTCATAATCCACTCCCCCCTCCCTCGGGACCCAACATCCTCACTGGCACTCGTTTATTTCTTCTCCAACCGATGTGGGATCTCACAATCCACCACCCTTCGGAACCCAGCGTCCTAGCTGGCACTCATTCCTCTCTCCAATCGATGTGAAATCTTTATAATCCACCCCTCTTCAAGGCCCAGCGTCCTCGCTAGCACTCATTTCTCTCTCTAATCGATGTGGGATCTCACAATCCACCCCCTTTCGGGGCTCAACGTTCTCACTGGCACACCGCCCGGTATTTGGCTCTGATACCATTTGTAATAGCTCAAACCCACCGGTAGTAGATATTGTTCTCTTTGAGCTCTCCCTAGGGAGAGGTTTCCACGTCCTTTTAAAGAATGCTTCATTCCCCTCTCCAACCGATATGGGATCTCACACACTCCCATCAGAATTTTAAAGCAAATCAAGATAATAGCCGAACCAGTATATCTAACTTTCTTTCATTTCATCTGAAAGCCCAAATACAAATACAGACATTATGCATTAGCATGGCAGCCTGCTGTGAGACCAGATACATACCGCTGAGCACCTTAGGTTAGGAGAGTATTGCAATAGTCTAGACACAAGGTCAACAGCTTCCGGTGGCATACGTTTGTGAAATATCTGCATGATAAGTTAATGCTTAAATACATAGATCAGAAAAAGCAACAAATAACTACATATGCATACAACATTTCCACATGCAATTACCTTGTGCCATGGGTGGGCTTTAATTTGAGGGAATTTATACTCTGTATAATTGGGATTCATGCATTTAATTTCTTCTCTGGTAGGAGTGCCCAAAACCTACAAAACCAGTAAGGATGAAGTAAAAAACCCGGAGGGAAAATGTAAATATCCTCACGCTCGCAACATTAAAAGAGCGGTTTCATGTTATCCAATAAAACTACCTTAATGATTTCAACAAGCTGGTCAACTCCACTCTCCCCAGGAAAAAGAGGCTGATACAAATAAATAAATCTTTAGGAAAAATCATTCAAAAAAAAAAAAATTCAAAATAGCAAACACACGCAATCAACTACCTGACCAAGCAATAGCTCAGCAAGAACACAACCTGCAGACCATATATCAATTGCTGAAGTATACTCTGTAGCTCCAAAAATAAGCTCAGGAGCTCTGTAGTATCTTGAACAGATGTAGGATATATTTGGCTCCCCTTTCACCTGTATACCAAAATGAAGATAATAGTATCTACTTGGTCAGACAACAGTAAAACCCAATGATCTTTTTTTCGTGAAAAAGAATAACATACCAGGACTTTTGCACTCCCAAAATCACATAGTTTAACCTGGTGAGTATGTGGGTTCACCTGCATAAATGGATAAAAAGAAAAAACAAATTATGTACATAGGTAACAGGAGAAAATAATGAGAACCATAACTCTTGCTTTTCTCAGCTTACCAAAAGGTTTTGAGGTTTAATGTCCCGGTGACACACCCCAATACAACGGTGGATATATGACAATGCTCTGAAGATCTGTGAGAATATTATTTAGAGAGAGATATAAAACTTAACCAATGTACACCGCACCGCTAATGGGTAACACCATCTTTATTCCGCATGATGTAGACTTTCAATATCATTAACTAACTGGCCAACATTACATTTATTGAAAAGATATTCAGAAGAACAATACCTGGTACATGTAAAGTTTTACATAGATCAGTGGCATCCTTTGATTCAACTTGTTGTAGTGCTTTATCACCCTATGAATTGTTTCCGGGACATACTCAAGAACAAGGTTGAGATACAGTTCATCCTTTTCGGTGGTTGAGAAGAAGCAATGCTTTAACGCGACAACATTTGGATGATCAAGAAGCCGCATAGTTTGCAGCTCGCGGTTCTTGTACCTTTTGTCTTGGAGAACCTTCTTTATAGCCACAGTTTCCCCAGTCTCTAAGCACTTTGCCTAAACAAGATACAGAAAGTGATAAAGGCATACACAAAGTACTCATCCCCGATATCTGAAAAAACCTGAAAATGTAATTTTTTAAAAAACATAAAAGGTAAAAAGCTGCCATCAGTTGGGGAAAACATTACCTGAAACACGACTCCAAATGATCCATGCCCGACAGCACGTTCTGCCATGTAGCTGATTGTCTGCATTGAAATACCAAGTACCATTAGAGGCACAACAAACAATGACTAACGATAATAAGTAGAGAATCCAGGCCAACTACATAACAATTTATATTTCAAATTCAAGACATAAATACAAAATGTATAATGAATCTCAGTACTTGGAAACAGAGAGGAATGACCAACATATGATATAAATGATGATCATGCAATCTACAAGAACTTTCACACTAGAAAATGTTGGTCAGCCCACTCAGAAAGTTGATATTCTTAAAATGAAGGTGATAAAAGGAAGAATTGAATATTATGCATTTCATACCTGCTTTGGGTAGCCATTTCGACCACCAATTGTTGTCACAATAATATGGCCTGTCTCAGTCCCATTGCCGTCGATAACAGTTGCTTCCACTTCCTACGTCATTGTTTCAACACATGAGAACTCATGGAAAAGACCACGAATGAATATGAAAACCAATTCATGTAAATGATAACGATTAGAAATGAAGCTTAAGAGCATAAGAAGATGCAAGCATACCTTGTCATCTCTAATTTTCATGTCATTCATCTCTTCGGGTAACCTATCAACACCAGCAGCATTATGACCAGCTGGTTCTCTCAAACTTGAGGTAGAAACAACACCCATAGAAGCCATTTCTTGAAATTTCCGCGAGCTTTCTTCAGTGAATGATCCTTATAAAACTAATCATTCACCTGTTCATATGAAATCAGATAAGCCAACTTGTTCACATACCTTGATTCCAATAACATCTACCGCATTACTCAATCCTCTCGTCACAATATCTGTGAAATATTAATATATGATCTCATCAACAATTTAACCCTGGTTTGGAAGAATAACTCTTACTTCAAAACGATTTAGACTTGGTTTATCCCACTGCACTTTCCTGGATGTTCTCAACTCATAAAACACAGAAGAAAAACACTACGCTAACTCGGGCACATGAATCCACAGAATGGTTAGCTTTATATTCGTTGACCATAGAAGAAAACGAAACCAAGGACCCAAAAGGTGTTCATATCTATCATTCTCTCGCGTCTAAATAGTTTTGGCTCAAACCATTTTTCATCCAAACCAACTCTAAACGGTAAAAGAACCCTCTCAAGAAATCCACCACAGAAACAAAATGTGATCTGAGCAGAAACAGGGGCATAGGTCAACATATACAGTAATCGGAGAAAAAAAAACACACAGTCTGTATGGGAATAGAACTCGTAGCTAAAGACTCGGTCCTAGGAAATCAAATAGAATATATACAATATTTGATAATTAACGCATCAATCCCGTCGGAAACTGCTGCAACAATCATAGGACGACAAACGAAGAGAAAAGCATAAGAGAAAGAAAAACATCAACAAGTGGATGATCCAGAAAAGTGACTCAAAATGATCAAACACAGGAACAGCAGCACGATCCAGGTAAAGAAGAGCCATTGAAAGAACAAAAAAAAACAAGAAAAAATTTGAAAATATAATAAAGAGAAGAAACTCGTTACCGATCGAATCTACAATTTGGAGACATGGAGGAGAAAACGGGTGAAAATCAAAGCGTGAGATCCGCAGGAGAGTTTGTTGTAGGGCGAGCGATGCGAAGAACAGGAGAGAGAGAGAGAGAGAAAGGGAGAGTTTTTAGTTTATTGCAATGTTGTGGTATGTGCTATAATGCGCCAAATAGGTGTCCTCTCATTTATTTATTACAAAATTAATTATTAATTAATTATATTTCTTCTCACCATTCAACCTTCCTTTACTTTCACCTCTTACCTCCTTTTCCCAAAAAAAAAGGCTATTTGATTCCTTTTCCCATCCTTTCAAAACCAATACAATTCAATTAACATGCGAGGGCATATTTGTCATTTCATAAGAAGAATTACGGGGTGTAAAACAAAAAAATATGTTGATTCGGGTTGGGTATACTATATTTAATTTATAACGGAACCCCGCCCTTAACCCATTAACGAAAAAGAAAAAATAAAGAGATACGGTCATTTCATTTCGACAAAAGACCCACCTCCAAGTTCCATAGCTTTGAGTCCGCTATCCCGATCATGATTTTCCTACCCCCAGAGGGAAAAGTCCTTCCCTTTGTGGCGTCTCGAGTCAAGGGCCCTTTTTTGCAAGAACGCCCAATGAGTTTGTCGTGCTGCTATGATGTAACGTGCAGTCGTCCCAAGGCAGCAGGATGTATGGTATAGGACTCCCTAAGTTATCGTATGCGATCATCTCACGTCTAATGATGTTGGTTAATTTTGCATATGAAATTACAATAATAGGCATCCTTTGGAGGTAGCGAAAAGGTCCCTTGGAAAGTAAGGCATGGGGCTAAAAATGGAAAATTGAAAAGACAGGAGCAAATTGATGTCTAGAAATAGAAGTAATGTAATGGTGGGGAATGGCAGAAGGCCAACATTTGCATGAAACCAAAGGAGAAATACAAAGACATGTGAAGATTAGGTCATGACCTACTTACTCCCTACGACTTCAAAATGGACTTCAAAACGTGGTTGAATAGCCTTAACAAGAATTCGGTTTCACCCTCAACAGGGGTTCGTGAAGATCTTTTTGATACAGATAATCTTTGATCTTCATCTTCCAAAAACCGAAATCGGGTCCATCAAACTTCTTAATTCCAATTTTTAAGTTTTCTATCTTCACAGATAGTGGTGAATCTCGCTTAGCTCTGATACCAGTAGTCAGGATTGCACAACACACATACTCAAGCATGTATACGAAAGAGCTATCTAAGTGATATATATATATATATATAACTGTCTATCATTAGTCACGTAACAATGATTGGACATTTTTCCGCGAGCAAGAAAATCGCTCTAAAATTGTTTCATCATCCATCATCCCAATACGTGAACTTCATAAACCAACACTGATCAGAAAATTGAGCTTGAGTGTCATGATCATGCTTGTCCAAAGCATGTTGCTTATGGCCACATGACAGATGTTCTAGTCTTGCTTGTTCGGGTTGGTTGACAGGGACGTCAACCAATTGAGTGAGGGAGGATGTCACGATCATGCATGTCCAAGGCGTGTTGTCAATGTCCGCATGATAGATATCCCGATCTTGCTTGTCCAGGATGTGTTGTCCATGGTTGCATACCTGTTACAAACCCCTTTTCCATCCTAGATAGGTCTTTACCATTCCATATTTGTTACAAACTCCTTTTACATGCTTCCATCCTAGATAGGTCTTTACCATTCCATATTGGGTCAGTATGAGAGTGCATGACAGTTCACCAAAATCGTGTCTACCTGCAAGAGCTAAAATGCCTCAAAATGTACTATAGGGGATATGACTAGTTGTCAACTTCTTCCTACCCAATAGTTATATGGCCATTATTGTTGCCTTTGTGCTTACGTTCCATATAACATCATTTCCAATTTCTCAAATCTTGTTTTCTAAACTCTCTTTCGAAATCTCTCTACCCCGTCTTCTAAAACTTTCTTATTGAATCGAGGCCAGAGGCTCAAACATACGTCATTTGACCATAAGCGACACAAGAACAAATAGGCTTAACTCATTTGTTGCTAGATAGTGAGGGCCGCACAATCGCATATCCGCTGCTATCAAAGTGTGATTGTGACACTGAGCTAGGTCATCTAAAATTTTCATCCACCAAAGTCTTAAATAGTAAACATAAATTGCAATAATAAAACTATATTTTTGTAACACCAATCATTTAAAGCAGCAATTAACTTCGCCAAGAAAGTAGAGTGAGTTATGTCTTTCTCTATTATCTCTTTTGGGTCGACCTTCCATTGAAGGGTTGACGAGAATTTAAGCACACTCATTCGAGGGTTGTCTTGACCTTCCCTCAAAAGAACTACCCAACCACCCACCTCAAATTGTCCTCACCGAGCCTCTCTCAGTGCACTCCAAGTGTCCATTCAAGAAAGCAACGACACAAGGGTCGAGACTACGCGTGACAAGAGGGAAGATGCCTAAAACAGTTGAGATCATACATTAAAATGTGGCTGAAAAGAATGAACAACAATATATAATTTCTAGATCAAGTTGTAAAATTACAAAGCTTCCTTCAAACAACCACCCACCTCAAGAAAAACCATGCCAAAATCAAAGTTGAATAACCAAACAAAATCCAAATAAATGGCCAATGTTCTTGCAACAATTCTACCCAAATCTAGGGGTGACATATAGACAACACAATATATTAAGAAAAATAAAATAACATCTTATGTATATATCCCTATAACAGTGACAACCTCTCAACAAGGGCAAAAATTATTGTTAAAAGACAGAGATAATCTATCTGGCAACAAATTTATGAAGCAGCCGAATCCAAATCCACGTACGTTGCTTCCTGGAGCCCGTCGTTGAAGCTAAATTCGTCTCATGGCGTCCAGTAAAATCTTCCATTGTTTTTCGAGACAACGCGCTTCTTATGCCAAATTCTAACCTGCTATATTTAAGAACTGCATTAAAAGAAAGAAACCATATGGCTTTCATTGGTCACGTAACAATGATTAAACATTTTTCCTTGAGCAATGCAAAATTGTTTCATCATCCATCATCCCAATACATGAACTTCATAAATGAACACAATCGATAACTATGATTCCATGTTGATAATAAAATAGAGCCAAGTCATCTGAAATTCTCAGCCACCAAGGCCCAGAACAGTAAAAATAAATTGCAATAAGTGGATATGCCATAATAGAACACTATATGTTTGTAACACCAATACTTTAAAACAGCAATTGCCTTCACCAGGTCACCAGGTCACCAGGCCAAAGTAGAGTGAATTATGTTGCCTAACGCTCACCTTGATAGCTCAACTCTACCTTGGCCTTGTGAAGGACATTTACGAAAACAAAAAAGAACAAGAAAAAGTAGTAATAATAAAAAAAAAATAAAAAGGGAATCATTCCTCGTATTCCAACATTAAAAAGCAGATAAGTTTACTTCACAGTTGAGATCATATGCTCAATGCTATAAGAAGAGAATTTTTAGGACTGTGAAACACCCATGGGAAAGGTGTAGGCTTTAGCTGTTTATGCTGCTGGCTACTGGTTTTGAGACTTCTGAATGAACCTACTTTCTGATGGCATATGGTGACCCATAGCATATATGGGATTTACGTGACAAGTTGGCTCATGGGCAATTCTCGTATGCTAGCCTCCCCACCCGAGGCTTTTTCAACTTACTCCTTGTAGCAAAAGTAGTTCCATCTCTTGTGGGATTTTAAGGATGCTAAGGTGGAATCTAAGTTTAAATAGAGTTCTCGACGTAAGGGAGGTAGGTCATAGGAGTGTCGAGGTTCGATACAAAAAAAAAAAAAAAAGGTAACTTCCACGGTGAATCAC
>NW_019268542.1:3211451-3214082 GCF_002738365.1 Cucurbita moschata
AAAAAAAAAAAAAAACTGGTAACTTCCACGGTGAATCACAGGGCTTTACAATGGCTTAACTGGGAAACTCGTTTCTTGGTATTGATCATTTCTTTATAAACACATCAAGAAAATTAGATTCCAAAGAGAAACAAGAACAGCCAAAGGGAGAAAAGGAAAGTTGGTCCGTTGGGCTGCGACTGTGCTGGTTGGTGGCACTACAGAGAAGAGAAAAGTTGCCGCCAACCATAGGAAGGAGAGGGACGAAGTTAAAAACATATTAAAACTTAATTTAAATAGGTAATCATTACCTATTAAAACATTATTTTTTATCTTTTAAATATGACAGTCAAACCGTCCGTTAGTTTGAGCCTTAATTGGGCACACCAACCACCCACCGACCGACTCGATTTTTCTGGTTTGATTTGTTCCCCTAATGTCGACGATACGACAAATTAGCCCTATCAAGTTAAGCAACTTAAACTTGAGCCAACGTTTCACTCTTCCACAAATGAACTGACACAAAACAAACAAAAAGGTTTAACCTACTTGGACATTTTCATCTCTCAGACAGAAGCATTCACAAAAGAGAGATTTACCAAACACCAAAAGTAAGATCAGAAAGAAAAACCCTCAGATGAACTCGAATACAAACATCCCTTCTGTCAAAATTGAAACATAATTCCTCCTTGAAGACAAAAGGGCCCACAAAATCCCGTTGTTTTCCTAATCAGATAAATGATGTCAGAACTCCAACGAAATAGAAAAAGAGCTCCCCAATGAAAAGGGACAACTAACATCGAATGAAACCTCATAGGAGCTATATCTCAACCACTTATCCTCCAAAAATGTGTATCTCTACCACCACCTGTTGAACAGAGAACGAGTTGAGAAAGAGAAAGGGAGCTCTTCCACGAGATTCTGGAAGTGTTAATGGCCTCACCCATGATCAATCAAAAGGGCAATATAATATTGCTTGCAATGATCTTATACCATAATCCTCTTTTCCGATTATTGTTCGCAGATGACACAATCCTCTTTTCCGATTTGGTGAATGCCTCTTCCATAAAAAACATGATTGAGACGGTAAAAACCTTCGAAGGATTCTCTGGACAAAATATCAATCTCCAAAAAACAGAGATCATGGGCATCAATATTAGCACAGAGATCATTGAAGAATTTGCTTGCAAATATGGTTGTACAAAGGGAGAATGGCCGAATATGTACCTAGGACTGCCTCTAAAAGGAAATCACAAATCCTTTTCCTTCTGGAAGATTATTATTGAGAAAATAGAAAGAAGGTTGTCAACATGGTCATCACGTTATACTTCAAAAGGCGGAAGACTTACCCTAATACAAGCCACATTATCCAACCTCCCTACCTACTATATGTCTCTATTTGAAATGCCACAAAAAGTGGCCGCGGATATAGAAAGGCTTTTCAGAAATTACTTGTGGAAAGATAGTGCACACTTTGTTCGATGGAATATTATAAACCTCCCAACAGAAAAGGAAAGTCTCGGTCTTCTCTCGATAAGGAAGAAGAACACAGCTCTCCTCGCCAAATGGATATGGAGATATCATCATGAACAAAAGGCCTTATGGCGAAATCTTATAAAGGCTAAATATACTCCTACATCAAACAAAGATCACCTCCCTCCGACTTCTACAAAAGGGCCTTGGAAGTACATAAAGAAACATCAAAATCTCATCACCCACCGAACTCGCCATAAGGTGGGGAATGGGGGAAGCACATCATTTTGGACCAACCCATGGATTGAAAACACCACGCTAGCTTTGAAGTATCCACTTTTGTACAAGCTTTCTCACAACAAAAAAGCCACGATTAAAGAAACGTGGAATGTTGTCAACAAATTTTGGGACTTGAAGCTTGGGAGGAATCTAAAGGATAATGAAGCAATAGAGTGGGCTGAATTAAGCCTCGACCTTGCCCCTGTGGTATTTTCAAACAAAGAAGACTCACTAACTTGGCTCCCCAGCGCAGACGGGGTCTTTTCTACAAAATCCTTGATGATGGACATGGGGGAAAAAGTAGAAGCAATAAATCTCACGCTAGCAAAGACAATATGGAAAGGACATCATCCTAAAAAAGGTGAAGTTCTTCCTTTGGGAAATAGCGCATAAAGCCATCAGCACAAGTGAAAATCTTCAAAAAAGAATGCCTTACATCACTCTCTCTCCAAATTGGTGTCCACTATGCAAGAAAGCAAACGAATCACAAAGTCACTTGTTTATGGAATGCACATACACTCAAAATTTCTGGACAACGATTCTCAATATATTCGGATGGCATCTCACATTTCCTAGGGAGGTAAAGGATTTTTTGGATATGGCCTTAATGTATCACCCTTTCAAGAACGCAAAAGCCCTATTATGGAAAAACCTCATCATGGCTTTCTTTTGGAATCTGTGGAAAGAAAGAAATCAGAGAATATTTGCAGAAACGACATAGACCTACACAAAACTTTTCGACAACATTGTTTACCAAGCTATATCTTGGTGTAAACTGTCTAATATTTTTACTTCCTATAGTTATACCTCCCTCATTGCAAATTGGGAAGGTCTTTTGTAAACATCATGGATTATACATCCCTCTTGTAAATTTCACTCATCAATGAAATTGTCTCTTAT
>NW_019268542.1:3214091-3215890 GCF_002738365.1 Cucurbita moschata
AAAAAAAAAAAAAAAAAAAAAAAAAAAAAAAAAAAAAAAAAAAAAAAAAAAAAAGATCTTTTACCATAAGGTGTTGGACTCAAGAGAGAATGACACGACCATTTAGCCAGAAACGCCTTGTTTTGGGCCATTTAAGTTTCCTAAGTCTAATCCTCAGAGATCCACCGAATTCTTCACCACCTCCCACCTCACCAGATGAAACAATTTCCCTTCCTCAACCCCCTCCCCTCCCCACCCCCAATAAGAAATCCTTCATAAGCTTCTCAAATATCTTAGTGGTTGAACCAAGGATCCCAAACATTGACAAAAAGTAGATAGGGTAAGACTGGAACAGACTAAATGGTTATCCTTTGGTAGTTTCCTCTTGTTAGTTAGTTGTTGGTTCAATGGTTAGACTTGTTGGTTGTTGAAGCTCCTGATCGATTAGAAGTTCCTTTCCACCCCGCAAAAAGGAAGTTCTATTCAAAAAGTTATCCAAAACCCCTCTATCATAGAACTCGATAATAACTTCCGAAGATCGTCCTAAGGACGAGCAGGAAAAAAAAAGCCTTAGAAAGCTGTTGAGACCAAGGGCCTTATACCTATCAAAACCAAAGACAATCTTCTTGTTTCACCCAGGAAGAAGGGGAAAGCCAACATTGTTGTGAAAAATAGCATAGGGCTCCAATCCAAATCTTCCCCAAAGGGTTGAGGAATAGCTATGAGAGTGTAGAGAGAGAAGGAAAAAGAACCTCCTCCACAATCTCTTTATCCCCATGCAACATCTCCCCACCATTGTTCTCCAGCTGAGAAGTGAAACATTTACTTCTTTCCCTTGCTACCCTATGAAAATAAGAAACACTGCAGTCTCCAGGCTCATTTCACTTTGGTCTTCTGTCTTCAGCTCAAGCCGCCCTCCTATCCAACTCCTCAAACTCACTTTATGAGAGAAATGTGCCTCCTGCCTCCTGAAGTGCCTCTTTATATAAACTTCCTCCTCAATGCGATCCAGGGCCTTAGGCCTACCCAACACCTCTTGCTTCATAATCTTTAAATCCCCAATGATTGCAATTCCAAAATTTGAGCCCCTGCCCAAAGCTTACCCATAAAATGGAAACATTTCCACCTCTCCAGAAACTCCACCGGCCACTAGAAAGGGAGAACTTAAAGTGACAAATGGACCAGCCACTTTGGAAAGCCAGAATCAAAACACTAATTCTAGGCCCCAAGGTCGGTCTCACAATCAAGAAGGCACACATCCAACCTTCAGACAACAAAAACCTATCAATTCTACTACAAGCCACACCGTGTGACCAGGTAAATATGTCACTCAAGAGGTGAGTCAACGAGATAACACTCCTCAATGAAACTGTTAAATTGCCTCATGGATTTTGTCTATCTACAACCAGACGCCTTTTTCCTGAGGGGCCTAATAACGTTAAAATCTCTCGCCAAACACCAACAGGAGCCACAGTGGCCAAAACACCCTACCAACTCATCCCAGAAAACTTGCCGACTCCCAGAGATCTAGGAGGCTCATACACCTCAAACACCCAGCCACATGGATCTTCTCTCCCTATCACTAGAGACTTTTTTCTAAGGGGACCAAATAACGTTAAAATCCCTTGCCAAACACCAACAAGAGCCACACTAGCCAAACAAACCCTCCCAACTCATCCCAGAAAATTTGCCTACTCCTGGAGATCTAGGATGCTCAAACACACCTCGGACACTTAGCCCATCACATCCCTCGAGAACTTAAAGGCCTGACACAAAAAAAAAAAAAAAAAAAAAAAAAAAAAAAAAAAAAAAAAAAAAAA
>NW_019268542.1:3215955-3216326 GCF_002738365.1 Cucurbita moschata
ATTTTTTTTTTTTTTTTTTTTTTTGGGACTGGATCTTTTAACCATTAACTTGCATAAACAATTTAGAAATTCTAATTATCAAAGAGCTTTTCCTGGCACACTTGTACTTTACAATGAGTGAAAAGTTTGTTCCGTTTATAAGAAGGTAAATAATAAAATAGTAAACAAAACTTTTTTCTGGCCACATCAACAGCGGTCATATGCTTCTCACGGGGTGGCATTTTTGGTCTCACACCAGAGGACTCTTGTAACTCCTAGTTTGAATCTTTGAGGCATCCCTACAGCCAGCACTTTAATTTCCATTTCATAAATAAATTATACTTTCCCCCTTCTTTTCTTTTAAAGAAAAAAAAAAAAAAAAAAAAAAAGTT
>NW_019268542.1:3216683-3226847 GCF_002738365.1 Cucurbita moschata
TTTTAAAAAAAAAAAAAAAAAAAAAAAAAAGTTGCTTCCCACTGGAGTACTTCCTCCGAACACTCCTCCATTATTATCCTCTTCATTTTCCCAACTGGAGAAGCTTATATAATTAACCTTGTAAACTGGATTTTGCAATTTAGAGCAACAATTAAATTTAAGCACGATGGTCATCTTCTTGATAAATTTTCTGTGCAGCAGTTTTTATCTATTTTATATGTACGAGTTTCCAGGCAAGCTTGCAGACACCTTAATAATTGTCATGGACTATTATCTGACCCTACTACGTTTGGTTGTCAAGAAATTATAGGCAGGTGAACATCATGCTTGAACCAATTCCCTCTAAGCCCATTATTATTCACATAGCTCTTATTGATCATGAGGTGCAAATGTTTATCATTTGTGAAACATGATACTATTTTGCATCTAAAATAATTATTCACCAGACCATGCTTAAGAAGAAAAATACACAATCATTAGATAAAACCAAGGGAAAATGAGGTTTTAAAAAAAATTATATAGACATGTCTTTTCACTAAAAGAAACAGATTTATAACTCAACTCCAACAAGGGGCAAGACAGTCCTCACCTTGTACTAAGCATTTTGCTGAACTTGCCGATGTAATTGTAGAAGCCAATCAACATAACTATTCGTGCCACCCACTTGGTCCTCAACAAGATTTGCTAGGAGGAGGAAGCCTTCTCTAGGTTGTTCACCTTGTCTAACAAGATGAGATAGCTGATAGTATGAAGCATCACTTTCTCTAATTTTCTGGAGCGTCTCAAATAGTTTTCTTGACATTACATTATCATGATCACGAAGGATGACCTAGATTTTCAACAAATAAAAAAAAAAAACATTACCAACACCAGAGAGGCAATTTACAATTAAGTTAATTAATTGAACATAAAGAAAATAGAAGGGGCAGAATAATTCTCAGTTCAACAGGAATAATTGCACAGAAACATATAAGAAATTCCTTTTCAAACATGACAATATTAAAAATTGTAAAGAAGAAGCCTATCATATATAGCACGCCTAAATCGTAATTAGGACTTCAATTCAGGCCAAAAACATTATTGCTCAAAGAAGATTATATAAAGCCTATTTCAGGCTTCTTCTGGTTTTGAAAAGTAAATACAAAGAAGAAAACATGAGTTATCCTAAGCCAACTTCTTCTGATTCAAATCCTCTTTCCTCTAATTTTTAAAACAACTAGATACCTTAGATAATTCTGCTGCAAAGTCTGCCCCAAGTAAATTCATAGACACATCAGGTGAAAGCACTCTACCAAACCAAACAATAAAGCGAAACCCGTCATCATACAAGTACAGGCCTCTGGAATCTAAGCTATCAGCAGTCAGTGGCAACCTTTTCTCCATGCTATTAAGGTTTATAGTCTGAGCGGGAGATGCCTGCAAGTTAAAGTAGAATAAATTTCATAGAATCTGAAAAATCACTGAGTGAGAATATATAACTTTTTTATATAACTGAAACAGACCTTCAATAGATACTCATCAAGTCGAATTAATGAAGGGTATAAAAGCTTCAATAGGTTTTTAACAGGAAGAATCATCATTGCGAGGCCTAATGCACATCGCTCATCAAGCACAGCATCAGCATAACCCCCTCGAAGAGGTATTGATTTGCACAATGCTAATCCATATAAAGGCAAAAACTTAAGAGACTCTGGGTATATCATTCTGCCTCCCAAGCGATGCTGTACAGCATAGAGGTTACGGTACTCTCTCAAAGCTTTAACGATTCTTTGTTGAACTGAAGTGCGAGCATCATCCAGCTTATGGGACAGTGTTTTCTCAATTGCTGCAAGTTGTTTGAGTTAGAATTTAGAATGAGAGATTCATAAAGTGAACAGAGGGTAAATTTTAACAATTGAGACTATCAAAATCTCACATGGGCATGCAAAGAAGTTTGTGCTTAACATACCTAGCCTACTAAACAAGGAAACAATGGCACCAACATCAGCCTGGCGGTACATCTCACCCAGATCTGTAACCACAGGTGCTGCTGCTGTATGCACTCTAATACGCCTCTCTCCACAAGAAGCAGTATATCTTTATATCGTCAAAGAACAAACTTATTGGTAGAACCCTTAAAATAGGAGAAAATAAGTCAATTTTCACTTTTCAAGCCTTCCCTAGGACCATTCTCAGAGACATCATTGAACTCAACCAAATCAAGACCAAAGAAAATGCATGTGCTAGGTAAGAAGAAACAAGCAATCTCATGAGGAAAACAACAGTTTCATGCACTTACAATCTTCATGTGGTTACTGGTTTCAATCAAGGTCAATGTGCAACTATTCATTACCAATTGAAAATTTGATATTATTAAGGCAACTTTTCAGAAGTAAAGTGTAACAAATGAATTTAATTGTATGCCTAAAAAAGGTTACTCAGTACCCTGTAAATTGAATAATCAACATTCATAAATTATGACAGAGCATTGCTAAAAAGAAAGAAAGCTGATTATGATTGGATACAGATTGTGTATTTCTATCTATCAAGAAACAATGACTGTACTCTACAGATCAAAAGAGAAATTCTTATACACAAAACTAGAGAGAAACTCTGAAATCTGGCTGATACTCATTCTCAAATATGCAAACCTGGGTTACAGTTACTGAACTCTATGACAAAATGCATGAATATAACTGATTCAGAAAATTTAAAACCTAACATTGAAAACCTACTTCATAAACAGCTGATGGTATTGATGGTAACTATTAGGAGAATTAATAGACATAAGATGGGTGTTATCCGGAACATTTTACTCAAAGGATACAGCAACGCAACTTGGAAGTACACTGTCTGAGTTGTGAGTAAGGTCTCTTCATAAGAAATTTGCATTGCAAACGCTTTATCACAATCTACAGCTGGAAGTGCCAATAAATCGGTGCTTCTTAACATAAAATTTCCGTGAAACGATGTAAAGCGGATTCCTAGAAGAACAAACAAAAATAATGAGAGAAGGGTTGACATGTGAGTGAAGAAGAAGACGAGCATTCCATGAGAATCAATTTAAAAGGAAAAGATCACCTTTTCCGCATCTTATACGCATCACAGCTTCCCAGGCAGTTTCTCTAGTCAAATCCCTTGCTAGCTCGTGTCTCAACTTTTCTCCATGATTGGAAGATTGGAAGCCTGGATAATAATACACCTGACCTCCAGTGTATTTCGCCAGAGTCCCTAATACAAGAGAGAAATAAAAATAAATAAATTCTCAAAGCCCCAGAAGCAACATTTGCACGTCATGTAATAAAAAAGATAAAGATGGGGACTGTGTGTATTGTCATTAGAGCCAGCAGAACTATATCAATAATCAGTAAATTTGTAATTAAAGAAATGAAGAAGGAAATAACAAACATTAAGTTGTAACCTAAATGAGAGACAGCAAACATAAAAAGTAGACATAAAATTTCAGTTTCCCCAAGAAGCTGACTAAAATAATAAATTTGAATGCACCAGGATTGTTGTGTAAAAATTATTTTCTTAAGAAACAAATAATCATTAAGCCTCATTGTTCACAGACGAAACATGGCAATATAAAAAGCTCCATAAGTTAATCAGATCCTCCCAACTGAAAACAAGTGACCACAATGATCTTCAAAGTTAGACCCAAGAAACTAAAATTATATATATATAAAATTTTAAAATGTTCAAAGCATGCAGAGGTGATTAAAAAAACACCAACAATCATAGCAGGCCCCAGTCAAATGTGTTTGTAAGGGGAAAAAAAGATTTGTAAGGACAGCCCCCAGTAAATTCTTAAGAATCAGATTCAATCATGTCACCACAAATACATGCACCATAGATGATATGAAGGGACTTCTTGTCCCTTGGCCGTTAGACTGTTCTTCTTGATCTTTGGAATGAAAGGTTTTCCAAAATAAATAAATAAGAGATGATAAACTGAGGCATACCCAAGGAAGCAATATCTGTATACTTGTCACTAAATGCATAGACATTGACCCCAATTTGGAACTTGGTAAATTCAGCAGCCATTTGTTTGTAGAATGGATCCTCTGGCAGTCTTAGTAAGTGTTCTTTGTCTGTTCCATAAACACGAAGATCATCCCCACGCAACTTCAAGCGGCCAACACCAAGAGATGGAAGTGTGTTTTGAAAAATTAACAGCTTCCCCCCCAGTTGGCTCTGCAAAGAGGGTGGAATGAATAGATAAACCGATGGTCATATAAACTCTTTATTATAGATAATTTTGATTACGGATGAATTTACAATACTATATACATGTTTATATTATAATTACTGATGAATGACAAGGAAATAACAATGATCACATAATAGTACTAGAAATACAAATATGACAGTGGTGACTGATTTAAAAAGTGTAAATAACACACCATAACCATAAATGCTCCTTTAAGGGCCGGGCCGAAGGCAGATTCAACATTCAAATTGTCCTGAAACATAGACGGCAAGCTATCTAGGAATGACTCAACCACAGTTCTTGATTCAGATAAGTTGACAAGGAGATCATCTGGCAAAGGTACAAATACGTCGTCCAGATCGGAAACCACCATCATTTGCGGCTGAGTCAAAGTCGACTGCGAAAGAAATGGAACTTTTAGCATGAAGTATCAAAATTGGGGTACAATATACAATAGGAACCTATATTTTCTACCTTCATATTATAAAAATGTATTGTGCTGTCAAAAGTCGCAAAACCTATTTGTGTTCTAGTAGAACCAGGCAGCTCATCCAAGCACGACCTAATTGTTTGTGCCACGACCTGCAAAAGGAAAAAAAATGACATACTGAAAATTTTGCGCTCTCTGTTTGGCAATCCCTCAATAACTACTGCTGTATTGGCAATACATTCTTCCGGGTGAACTTTATCAGATTTTAGAAAAAATAATAGCAATAAACCAATTATCATGAAGATAAATGATAGTACACCCCCACGAGAAGCAAACCACAGAAACAAAATAACAAGAAATTGCACCAACGTTGAGAATAAAAGATGAAGAAAAATTACAAAAGAAACTTTTGATGAGAGGAAGGGTATGCGTAGATGGGAATCAGTTATGTTGAGAAAAAAAACGTGAGAGCAGTTGGGTGGTAGGAGTATATAAGTAAGGGAGTTAAAGAAGAAAAGTTAGTTATCATTGTATTGTATTCTGATGGAACACGCCCTCAAATGATATGATGAGAAGGAATAAATGTTCAAGGAAAACAAAACTCCTAAAGAGAGAGAAAGAAAGTAAAAAAAGCTAGAAAATACAACCATATGGAGATTAGCCGTGAAAATAAATAAAAATAAAAAACAAAGAACTAAGAACTAATCCAATAGTTGCGCAAGGACATTGAGAGCTTGCAAACAAATGTTGAAGCTATGAATAAGGCTTCCACTACCATTAGCTACTTCAAACCTTCAAACCATCATAAATGTAAACTTGCTCCATTGAGGCCAGAAAAAATCTCAAAGGATCATATGGAAGGGAATTTTGATCCAGTGTATTAACCTCATTTGGGGACTTCTAGAATCTTCAATTTGCTTTCCTAAACGACCATTTGAATCAACATTTACAAAAGTAATGTCTTTAGAGCTTCACATAGATGTGATGAACCTCATTGCGAAAGAACCAAACTTCATATCCCTAAGATTTTAGGACAAAAGTCTCCTTGAAGCGGTAAGATTGATCACCGTAAGGCCACTTAACCCTTTACATTGCTACTAGACGAAGGTATTTCACGCATCTGAAGACCACAAATCTCAATTACTTTTTTGAAAGTCTGTACTCATGTAATTCTCCTTAATCTGTGCTAGATTAATGAACTCTTTCAATTCCATAAGACTGAAGCAAAGGCATTGAAATGAGTTGCCTCAAACCTCCTCCATAACTTCTTAATATCTTTTAAAACTCTCTTATTTCTTTCCAGGTCCTCCAACACCCTCCCCGAGGATGCAATACAAAGGCCCCACAAAGTTGGGAACCCTCCTCAAAACCCAAGAATATGCCCAATGAAAAATACTACAAGGGTAAATTAATCTTGAAAGGGATGTTCTTGTGAATTATGTATCAAAAGTTGTGAACTTTGCTTCACATTTCTACAAGAAAATTCCATCTCAACCCTTTGCCCCTTGAATTGGAGGCCCATATCTGTTCGTCTTAGGGATTTGCTGGGAACTCTATTAATTAGGGTGCTTTCATACCCCAAAGATTTATCTCATTTCTATTTCTTGTTCTTCACTCCATCAATATTTTGTTTCTTTTCACTAAATCAATGAATGACTCCTTTTTTGTTAAAATATAATATAAAAATAAAAAAGAGAATTGATTCCAAGCCTTGAGTCTCACTACGAACACTGCAAGGTTCTGCCCTTCTCATACTAACCACTCACAATAACCCACCAAAAGGGGAAAATGCTAGAAAGTTAACTACAAGAATCTATGTCCAACCCATACCCGAGCAAACTTTCACCCGCAGAGCCTGGTATGAGAGAACAACTACCTAACTCTATTACCTATTAAATGAGTCACAACTATGGCCAAGGCATAAATACGGCTAAATAACAAGGCAACCTAGAAACTGGTAGGTAGTGTGCCAAATAAGAGGAGACTATGTTACAAGAAGTGTTAGAGAAAACGGGCAAAGGAGAAGAACAAAAGTAAACAGCAAAATTTTCAAGAATAAAATGCAATTCTAACCAAGATTGATGAATAAACTAGATTCTTATATATAAGAAATGACAAATATACATTGATAATAAAGAGATTCTTTTTTATTTTTTAATGAGAAGAAGATTCTTCTTTGTTAACCCAAAAAAAAAATCCCAGCAACTCAATGTCTAAGAATTATATGGTCATCTCTTTCAAATGTCTTCTTTACCCAACAAAAATAAATTTTGGTCAGTGTTAACAAAGCTTAAGACCCACCCCAAGACAATAGGCCTCTTAATTGCCTTCAGGCATGAAGCAACAAAAACATGTTGCCCAAGTGAAGCAAGGTGCTCTTAATAAAGTAATAAATAAATATTACTGGAGCAAATGGCAAGGACCTTGGAGGCACTCACCAAGGATATCAATCAAAGGCATGCACTTCCCAGTCCTTTGCCATAGGCAAATCACCTGAGTGCGCCTTGAAAGCATTAATTTTGATAAACCAAAATAGAATATAAAAAGGATGTACTATGAGTTCTAGGACCATGAGTTGCTTGTTAGTAGGTCGTTAGGTTGTTTGTTAGTTTTTAAACAGTTAACTGACCGTTAATTGTTATTGGTTTACATTTCAGTTGATTATAATAAAGGTATGAATACCAGTTAGGACGGCAATATATTCAGTAATAAGTTTTCACCAAAGAAACTTCCACGTCAACCTAAAAGCTACCTTTCATTTCATATTATGGTCATTTTTTTAGTTTGGAAAAAACAATTCTTAAGAGAGAATATACAAAGACAAGGAGAAGATGAAGAAAATAAAACTAATAATAATAATAGTAACAATTGTATAGAAATGTTTACCTCCAGCATCCCACTTCTAACAGCAGATATAGAAACATCGATAAGGAAAAAGTATAGTGGAGGCATAGGTGGCCGAACCATATACTCGGTTGGAGCAACAAAATCCACACTACCCTTAGTGAGCTCGGGTCGCTGATCCAAATCAATTCTCTGGCCAGTGCCATCCAAATGGGCAAAATAATCTCCTGGAACTGAATAAGGAATCAATGTAAATGAGTATAATGCAACAGGGGAAATAGTGATATACAAAAAGAAATGAAAATTTTTTTCCAGAAAATAATACAAATAGGTTTATATTCTGCTTTCCAAATAAAAAAAACGAAAGCAGTAAATGAAGTGAATGTTACGCTCAAGTCCTATAGTAACACCAAATTGTTTGTCCAAGAAAAAGAAGGAAAAAAATAGTAAGAAAATTTTATACAGCATAAAGCCTATGGCAGAAATTCACAAGAAAGGACATAACTTTGACTCATAAAAATATTCCTCCGATGTACTACGCTTGCAAATAACAAACTGTGACTGCATATTGGAATAGGTAAATTTCTAATTCAAGTGTCCAGGAGCCATGAGAATTATAATTCTTCATACCATCATTCAGCAAAGAACAAATGTTGCAGCGCCACTTTCTTCCTGCATCTGTGAATGTGGCATATGGATTTATATAAGTGCGACACCTCCTACAGCGGATGACGCCAGTTGAAGCAAAATTGACAACGGGCACTTCTTCCTAAAAATTAAGAGAAAATTAATAAGGTAACTTTAGCATGCACAAAAATCAAAATATTACCCAGACACTAACCCCAATAGGAGCTTCTGCAAGTGGACAAACAATTGCTCCGAGAGGTAAATGCCACCTTGAGACTAGTGACTGGGAACTGGGTATAGCACTGGTTGTGAAACGTAAATATCTTTGATCGCAGTTCATGGGATACATCTCGGAAACAAATTTAGGCTCTTCATCACTATTCAATGGCCTTGGAAGGGCTTTTGGATCGACTCCTGCTTCAATTGATCCAGGAATAGATCCAATAGAAAGCGAGTTGAAATCTTCGGCTAATCCTTGAATGGAACCAAGAGGCGGTCCAGTGCCTGGATAGTGCTTTTGGTCTGTAGACAGCAAACCTTGTGAGGCTGCAGCAGCAGGAGGGGGAACATAACCTCCTTGGTGACTAAGGAAAGGGGAAGCAGGTGCTGAAGGAGGGACATACTGCCCTTGGTGACTAACAAGAGGAGGTTGGGACTGCAAATCTGCATTAGGCTGCTTATGGACATAACCAGGCAAAGAGGGCGGAAAATTAGGCTTTGCTGATGGAAAAGATGGATCTGACATAGGCTGCTGAACATGGGCAGGAGGAGGACCTAAGCTTTGAGGAGGAGATCCCATAGGCACTGAAGGAATCTGAGTATGCGGGTGATAGGAAACTGGAGGAGGTGGCGCATAAGCTGCAGGGGTTTGCCCCATTGGTGGAATTCGCGAAGGAGGTGGTTGAGATGGTGAAGTGAACTGTGGAGCTGGGAAACGCTGGAAAGATTCAGTAGCTGCTGGAACGCTTGATGTTGGTGGTGGTGGAACAGATGGATCAGAAAACCTACTTGGTTGCATAGGTCTAAACCCAGGGACCCCTGATCCAACTGCAGGAGCAGAGGATGGAGGAAAAGGCATTGTGTATGGTGGCATAGCAGGAGAGGCGGGTCTAAAACGAGTGGCGTCTGATCCCACAACAGGACCAGAGGATGAAAAGGGTGACGTGGTCTGAGTGGCAGTAAAAGGTGTGCCGGCAGGTCTAGCAGGAAAATTCTGTTGAGCAGGATTTTCAGTCCCCATGGGTTCTATCGTCGCACACTCTCACACCCTTTGAGCTAATGGGATGCTAGCATGACGCAGACCTGTCAAGCACAGGGAAAAGGAAAAAACAACAATAATCAAGACGATTCTTAGAGAATAGAGAAATGAATTGACAAACAATGCGCAATACTCAGGGCGTTCATAACATAAATCTTACTAAACAGTCAGACATCTGGTAACTCAGCGCCAAAGCGCATTCAAATTACCGACGGGGGAGAAAAAACATAAAGAATACGATAAGAATCTCCAAGATTCCATCTTCGTTGTTATTGGTAAACAGAAGAAGCATAATCTTGTGGATTCCGGGAAAGTCAAAGAATTGCAGTGGAGGAAACTAAGATTTGGAAGAAAAAGAAAATGAAAGAACCAACACCCAATTGTGGATTCCGGGGAAGTCATGAAATCGGAGGTTAGAGAGATCTAGGAAGTGAAATACAGAATTGTAATGAAGGGAGGGAGTCGGAAGCAAGTGGTGGCGCATCAATCAACATGGAGGCGTGCAATTGAGGTGAGGAATCGTAGATTGAGAGAGGGGTAAAGAGAGAGTTACCTTGTGTAGTGCGAGGGTCTGCGAGCAGTGAGGAACAGAGTGGGATGAAGGAGGTGGAGGGATCGGAAGTGCGGAAGAAGGGAAGTGAGTGATTTTAGAAAGCCAACGCTTCTCCCTTCCGATTCATTCCCAAAATTACTCAAAACTCAAAACGCTTCGGAAATTGCCAACGACGACACAAATTACACAATTTCTTAGTTTTTTTTTTTTTTTTTTTTTTTTTTTTTTTTTTTTTTTTTTTTTTTTTTTTTTTTTTTTTT
>NW_019268542.1:3227133-3230043 GCF_002738365.1 Cucurbita moschata
TTTTTTTTTTTTTTTTTTTTTTTTTTTTTTTTTTATTTTTATTCATCCTCATAAAATACTTCTAAATCAGTGCTTAATATACTTATAATTCTGCTCTCTACTGCAAGCAGATATTGTCCTCTTTGGACTTGCTTTTCCCTTCGGGCTTCCCTCAAGGCTTTAAAACGATTTCCACACCCTTATAAAGGGTGGTTTGTTCTCCTCCCCAACCGATGTGGGACATCACAATTCACCCCCTTCGGGGCCTAGCGTCCTGACTGGCACATCGCCTCGTGTCTACCCCCTTTGGGGAACAGCGAGAAGGCAACAAACACAATCCACCCCTCTTCGAGGCCCAGCGTCTTGACTGGCACATCACCTCGTGTCTACCCCCATTGGGGAACAGCGAGAAGGCAACCAACACAATCCACCCCCCTTCGGGGCCCAGCGTCTTGGCTGGCACATCGCCTCGTGTCTACCCCCTCTGGGGAACAGCGAGAAGGCAACCAACACAATCCACCCCCCTTCGAGGCCCAGCGTCTTGATTGGCACATCACCTCATGTCTACCCCCTTTGGGGAACAGCGAGAAGGCAACCAACACAATCCACCCCCCTTCGGGGCCCAACGTCTTGACTGGCACATCACCTCGTGTCTACCCCCTTTGGGGAACAGCGAGAAGGCAACCAACACAATCCACCCCCTTCGAGGCCCAGCATCTTGACTGGCACATCACCTCATGTCTACCCCCTTTGGGGAACAGCGAGAAGACAACCAACACAATCCACCCCCTTCGAGGCCCAGCGTCTTGACTGGTGTCACAACCTTACTATGACAAGCAAAGGGGCGTCCCTCAAGAGACATCCATCCGGCCATATGCGAGCCAACGTAGAAGAATGCCATGATGCGATCGAGGAGGACGATGTATCATCCAACACACCACCACGCAAAGTGGGCATTGAAGACATGTTGAGACACAAGCATAACAGAGACATCAGCATAGACATGAAGGACAAGATAGGCTTGTTGAAGGGCCGGGTAGGGCCCCGGGCCTTAACCTCAAAAAGTCGGGGTTTCGGAAGGAATTTGAGCATGCGGTTCGGGAGTTAAGTCCGTCCATATGAAATATGAATGCTCGCCAAGTTTGGTGTCAATCGGACATTGGACGGACAATGCACGACACCGTATGACACCTCACGAAAATCATGTCTACTCCTGGTAGAATGAAAATGGCTCAAAATGTACTACAGGGGTACCATGGTGTTAGCTCTCCACCACCCCTGGGCCCTGTGGCCTAAGTGAGCTACCCTGTGGCACATACGTGTGTCAAAGTGTGGGCGAGCGTGCCGAGACGAGTGTCTCGGGCGACTTCCTTTGAAATGGGTTTTTGAAGGACAATACCGGACGGCACGGGTGTGCCGGTATTGCGCCCTAGCCCACGTGTTGGAGGTTGCTACATACACCCACTATCCGGTACGGTATCCGTAAATGACTCGGCATGTGCACGGGAGGGCCTATGCCTTGATAGAACCCAGATGGATGGATGTTCGGGAAGCCCCTATGAGATGAATGACACGCGGGCCCATTCTCGATGGCACGACCAAACGAGTTATGATGGCCGACGACATCCCGAGACTCGGGATGGCGTCAAGACATATGGACCCCGTCGATGGGGATCGAGATGGCAAGACGGGATGCGACGTTGTATTGAGAGATCTTGGTCCGAATAGAGGCAAGGTCGAGCCGAATGAGTTGGCCTAGCATAGAGGCAAGTCGGATGTGTCGCAGACGATTGAACATACACACACAGGCGGCGTGTATGGTTGGACAAGCTTGGATTCCGCACAAGCGATGTTCGATTGGCGAAGACAAACCTCGCCTAAGGTCCGACGAAGCCACAAAGCCGGGGCAAAAAATATATATGGGGCTTAATTCCCCTTAAGGCTAGTCGTGAGCGTGTATAGATCACGACGGCGCACGGTCAAGAACGTAGGACCGTGACAACTGGCACATCACCTAGTGTCTACCCCCTTTGAGGAACAGCGAGAAGGCAACCAACACAATCCACCCCCCTTCGGGGCCCAGCGTCTTGACTGGCACATCGCCTCGTGTCTACCCCCTTTGGGGAACAGCGAGAAGGCAACCAACACAATCCACCCCCCTTCGAGGCCCAGCATCTTGACTGGCACATCACCTCATGTCTACCCCCTTTGGGGAACAGCGAGAAGGCAACCAACACAATCCACCCCCCTTCGAGGCCCAGCGTCTTGACTGGCACATCACCTCGTGTCTACCCCCTTTGGGGAACAGCGAGAAGGCAACCAACACAATCCACCCCCTTCGGGGCCCAGCGTCTTGACTGACACATTGCCTCGTGTCTACCCCCTTTGGGGAACAGCGAGAAGGCAACCAACACAATCCACCCCCCTTCGGGGCCCAGCGTCTTGACTGGCACATCGCCTCGTGTTTACCCCCTTTGGGGAACAGCGAGAAGGCAACCAACACAATCCACCCCCCTTCGGGGCCCAGCGTCTTGACTGGCACATCGCCTCGTGTCTACCCCCTTTGGGGAACAGCGAGAAGGCAACCAACACAATCCACCACCCTTCGGGGCCCAGCGTCTTGACTAGCACATCGCCTCGTGTCTACCCCCCTTCGGGGAAGGGCGAGAAGGCTGGCACATCGTCTGGTGTCTGGCTCTAATACCATTTGTAACTGCCCAAATCCACCGCTAACAAATATTGCCCTCTTTGGGCTTTCCGCGAGAAAATATTGCTCTCTTTGGGCTTTCCCCTTCGGGCTTCCCCTCAAGGCTTTAAAAGCCGTCTGCTAGGGGAAGGTTTCCACACCCTTATAAAGGGATAAAGGGTGGTTTGTTCTCCTCCCCAACCAATGTGGGACATCACAATCCACCCCCCCCCCCCCCCCCCCCC
>NW_019268542.1:3230952-3236953 GCF_002738365.1 Cucurbita moschata
AATCCCCCCCCCCCCCCCTCCACCCCCATTCGGGGCCCAGCGTCCTTACTGGCACATCGTCTCGTGTCTACCCCCCTTTGGGGAACAGCAAGAAGGCAACCAACACAATCCACTCCCCTTTGGGGCCCAACGTCCTTACTGGCACATCGCCTCGTGTCTACCCCCCTTCGGGGAACAGCGAGAAGGCAACCAACATAATCCACTCCCCTTCGGGGCCTAGCGTCCTTACTGGCACATCGTCCAGTGTTGGGCTCTAATATCATTTATAACTGCCCAAATCCACTGCTAGCAAATATTGCCCTCTTTGGGCTTTCCGCTTCAGGCTTCCCCTCAAGGCTTTAAAAGTCATCTGCTAGGGGAGGGTTTCCACACCCTTATAAAGGGATAAAGGGTGGTTTGTTCTCCTCCCCAACCAATGTGGGATATCACAATCCACCCCTTCGGGGCCCAGTGTTCTTACTGGCACATCGCCTCGTGTCTACCTCCTTTCGGGGAACAGCGAGAAGGCTGGCATATCGTCCGTTGTCTGGCTCTAATACCATTTGGCTCTAATACCATTTGTAACGCCCCAAATCCACCGCTAGCAAATATTGTCCTCTTTGTGCTTTCCCGTTTGGGCTTCCAAAACGCGTCTTGTAGGGGAAGGTTTCCACACCCTTGTAAAGGGTGGTCTGTTCTCCTCTCCAACCAATGTGGGATATCACACTCTCAATTTTATATCATTATTATTAGTTTAAGTTTAATTTTTATATATTAAAAAAAAAAACTCTTTGTATAATAAATCTAATGATATGGAATAACTCAAGGGAGAGTAAAATTCAGATTACCTTGTTGATCGAATATGTGAAAACAAGAATATTGTTTGAGATTTGAATCACTCCACGAGCAAGATCGATCATGTCTAGCTTGAATGTTTCTTGTTGATCAAATATCTCAACGCAAGAACACTTGTTTGAGATTCAAATCACTCCACGAGCAAGATCGATCATGTCTAGCTTGAATGATTCTTGTTGATCAAATATCTCAACTCAAGAACACTTGTTTGAGATTCGAATCACTCCACAAGCAAGATCGATCATGTCTAGCTTGAATGATTCTTGTTGATCAAAGATCTCAACTCAAGAATACTTGTTTGAGATTCGAATCACTCCACAAGCAAGATCGATCATGTCTAGCTTGAATGATTCTTGTTGATCAAAGATCTCAACTCAAGAATACTTGTTTGAGATTTGAATCACTCCACAAGCAAGATCAATCATGTTAGCTTGAAATGATTCTTGTTGATCAAATATCCCAACGCAAGAACACTTGTTAGATTGAATCACTCCACGAGCAAGATCGATCATGTCTAGCTTGAATGATTCTTGTTGATCAAATATCTCAACGCAAGAACACTTGTGTGAGATTCAAATCACTCCACAAGCAAGATCGATCATGTCTAGCTTGAATGATTCTTGTTGATTAAATATCTCAACGCAAGAACACTTGTGTGAGATTCAAATTACTCCACAAGCAAAATTGATCTTGTCAAGCTTGAATGATTCTACATGCAACCTAAACTACATAGAATTGCAAAGAAACTTAGTCATTGTCTAAAAGAAAAGACAAATGCTCCGTTTTACTATTTTACTATATTTGAAGTCTAACTAGTAAAGGCATTCTAAGAGTTGTAACATTCATACTCTACTGTCATAATTAACCATGATGTAATTGTAACCTAAAGTGAATAAAAAATCTTAAAATATATTAATAAAATACAATAAATTTGAATTACTCTTAATTTACCCAAAATTTATAACATAAAACTTCATTCTTCCTCGTGGCATGAATTGAAATATTTTTTGATAATTTAAACAATATTTTTTTTTCATCTTCGTTGAAATATATCGTATGATTGATGTCTCTTGGTTCATATCATCTAATATCTTTATTAATGTATTTAAACTTTAAATTTGGTTGATTCTCCATAAATATATAATTTGTAAAAACTATTTTATTTATTACATTTTAATTTTATTTTTAATAAAAATCTGAAGTTTTAATATTGTGTCCAGTAAATTTGTAAATTTAAAAATTAAATTTTTAATTTTTAAAGTTAAAAGACGAAACAGACACAATAAATAATAATTTATGGATATCCAATGTAATGTTTAAAAAAGAATTCCCGACCATAAAAAAATAATATTGAGCAACAACAGTTGAAGCTCACTGCTAATAAATATTATCTGTTTTTGTCCATTATGTATAGTAGTCAGCCTCACAGTTTTAAAATGCATTTATTAGGAAGAGGTTTCCATACCCTTATAAAAAATGTTTTGTTCTTCTCCAACTGACGTGGGATCTCGCAAAATGAACGAACATATCAACATTTTGATGAAGATAATTTAAGAAAGCTTTTGAAATTACGTACTTAAAGAGCGAGATTTAAGGACCAAATACTATTGAAACTTTGTTTCGATCGCCTCACTTTCCCGACCGTAAGCCTTAACAAGAATTTATAAAGCTTGGTACAATGATCTTCCCAGAACCATCGAACTTATAGTCGACCATAATATGATAGGACTTGTTTGGGCCAGGAGCAACGCTAAGGATAAAAGAACTCTATCCCAACGACCCTAGTTTGTAATAGCCCAAGCTCATCGCTAGCAAATATTATCCGTTTTGACCCATTACGTAGAGATATTCACATTAGTTGGAGGGGGAACGGAACATTTTTTTATAAGGATGTGGAAACCTCTCTCTAACAAACACGTTTTAAAACCATAAAACAGACAACAATATGTAACAAGCCAAAATGGATAATATCTGCAAGGGGTGGGCTTAGGCTGTTGCAAATGGTATAAGAGTCAGTTAGCAAGGACGTTGGGCCCTAAGGGGGTGGATTGTGAGATCCCCACTTCAGTTGGGGAGGGGAACAAAACATTCCTTAAAACAGAGTGGAAACCTCTCTCTAGCCGACGCATTTTAAAACCATGAGGTTGACAGTGATATATAACGAGTAAATAAGCGCTAACAATGTTGTATTTTGCAAAGCTAGAGGTCCTTCTAGTATCCTTGCAAAGTTTCACAAATAAAGTTAACTTAATGAATGATTCCAACCCAGAGCAGGTTAGAATGATGAATAACTCTTTGATCGAACTTGGAATCTATGATAGTCACTCTTAGATCCCAAGACGGCTCATTGCAGAATTAACTTGATCAAGACTAATCCAATGAATCGATTTCTATTAAATATAAATTGAACTGGAGAAAATAAGACATAACATAAATAATCTTAAATGTAGTTCAATTACAAAAAACGAGAGGTCTTCAAATCACTCTCTAATGTCAAGTGATATTTATTGTCACTCAATTCTTTTATTGATTTGATACTTGAATCTTCTTTACATTGCTTATTGTAATTGCTCCTTTGGATACATGCAATTGATGAGTGGTTAGATTCATATTACGAGTCAAAGCAAACAATATCTACTGGTAAGAGGAGACACAAACACAATGTATAAAAACTGGTTGAAATGTAACGAATAAAAAAAAAAAAAAATCCACGGTCGTCGGTAAGACCGAAAACTCCGACGAACGCTGGAGTTTTCGTTCACACCGACCCACAAAGCGCGCCCGACGTCGGGGTCACCACGAAAACCAAACCCGACCTTCAGCCACCTCCAAGACACCTGCAGGAGAGAAAAATAGTGAGAAGAACGAGAAAGACAGTGAAAAAACCGACGAAGCTCTGGCAAAGCCAAACCCTACGAAATGAATGTCGAAATCTACCCCTGGATGATATGTCAGCCTTTTTGCTATTCCTTGAAGGGGGGTAGACACGAGACGATGTGCCAGTAAGAACGCTGGCCCCAAAGGGGGGTGGATTTGGGGGCGGTCCCACATCGATTGGAGGAAGGAAAAAGTGCTAGTGAGGACGTTGGGTCTCGAAGGGGGGTGGATTGTGATGTCCCACATTGGTTGGGGAAGAGAACAAACCACCATTTACACGGGTGTGGAAACCTTCCCTTGCGTGTTTTAAAGCCTTGAGGGGGAGCTCCAAGAGGACAATATCTACTAGCGGTGGATCTGGGTCGTTACATGGAGAGTGCAAAGAGGTAACACAAGAACCTAAACTTCGTGGGATAGGGAAAGAAACATCGTGAGCTTTCAGAAGACCTTATCGTGGTACTATTTAAAGTGCTCAAAGAACCTTATCTTGCTATCGAACAAAAAATCATAAAAATTATTAGATTGTCAAAAAGACAATACAGTGATAGTCTATTGACCTTACGAGCATAGTCAACTGAGATCTCGTAATCAACTTCACGAGTATCGTAGCTAAACACGAGAATAAGCAATAGCGAGGAATAGATTGAAGAATTAGGAAAAAAGATAGAGAATAATATATAGTGAAAGCATATAATTATTATTAATTAAAAAAAAAAAAAAGTCGTTTTATCCGTTGACCGTTGAAAGAGTCCATCCCGACGTCGTTTAGTTCATCATGGCGCGCTATTCTTTCAGTTACTGTGAATGTTTGTGTTAGAAGTTAACCTTTGTTCTTAATTGAGCCACCGACTCACCTAACCCAGCGTTGAAACTCTCCGCCTAAGGCCTTCTTCATTCCACATTTTTGCAATCGGAAGAACAAGAGGAAGCGGGTAATGGCTAGGAAGAAGATTCGAGAGTACGACTCTAAGAGGCTTCTCAAGGAGCATCTCAAACGCCTCGTTAATATCGACCTCCAGATCTGCTCTGCTCAGGTTAATATACATAATACATATGTTCTCGTGTTCTTATGTAAACTATCTGATTTGTCTTTGGTTTTCATCGTCGTATGCGGGAATTTGTGCTGAAAATCTATCAAATTGGCGCAATCTTGTGTTGATGGCTCTGTCGGTTTGTCGATCTAGATTTTTATGAGTTTGCTTTCTAGTTTGGATTGGTTTTATGTTGTCGGATGGGATCTCAGTTCTAGATTGGGATTTGTTTATGCCGAGGTTTAGGTTTCGATTTTGTTTTCATCGGAAACAGTAACCGGTTGGATTTGGAAGCATTCTCCAGTTCAGAAATGAAATTGAAATTTAGATGTTTGAAATGAAGTTATGGGACTCTTATCTTTTTAAGAAGCGCATTTTGTTTGACTGTGTGAATCAATCAACCAGAGAGTTTGATTAGTCAATCATTTTGTTTCACTTATTGTCATTATATTATACATATCTAATGGAATTTGTTGAGCCACAGGTAAATCAGTCGACCGACTTCGCTGAGCTGACGAATAATGAACCATGGCTGTCATCCACCCGGTTGGTAGTGAAACCGGATATGTTATTTGGGAAACGTGGAAAGAGTGGTTTGGTAGCTTTGAATTTGGATCTAGCTCAAGTTGCTGAGTTTGTGAAGACACGCCTTGGTGTGCAGGTGATTATTCTTTCGCACCTTCATGATCTTTTGAATTCTATCTATCTCTGTTTGGTATGAACTGAGTGTCTTTTCATGATAGGTTGAGATGGGTGGTTGCAAGGCTCCAATTACGACATTCATTGTTGAGCCATTTGTTCCCCATGATCAAGAGTATTACCTATCTATTGTCTCTGAAAGGCTTGGCTGCACAATAAGTTTTTCAGAGTGTGGGGGTATTGAAATTGAAGAGAACTGGGATAAGGTAGGCATTGGATTTTCACTAACTTCTTCTCGGTACTGCAATTATGTTTGCTCATCTCAGATTCGGGTGGCAAATTTTATTTGTTTTGTTTTCACACAGGTCAAGACGATTTTCTTACCAACTGAAAAACCTCTTACACCTGAGGCATGTGCTCCGTTAATAGCTACACTTCCTTTGGAGGTCAGTTTCATTTATAATTTGTTATGGAGTTCAATTTTCTATCTTCAAACACATTTTAGCCTTTTATTTTGTATTTTTTTGGTGCATTTTTCTTGTCGATAAGCAAAAGTTGTATTGATAGCTAAGAGAACAAAAGAGAGAAGAATTGTTTTTTTTTTTTTTTTTTTTTTTGGT
>NW_019268542.1:3238069-3251743 GCF_002738365.1 Cucurbita moschata
TTTTTTTTTTTTTTTTTTTTTTTTGTTGGTATTTCCCCGTTGAGAAGTAAAAGTAGCATTGATAACCAAGAATACAAAACAATGCATTTCAGGGATATCCCAAAAAGAATGAAAAAGAAAAAAGAATATATGATGATATCATTTAAGAACTGTTCAAGAATTTCCTGGAACTCTCAAGGTCTAGGTTATACAAAATTGACCGCAGCTGAGAGAGCGGGTCATCTAGACTGAAGTGAGTGAGGCTCACTGATCTACTTTAAATGGGATCAACTCCTATCCCTATCCACATTTTGTTGAAAACTAACCATCTTTTTGAATTGAAGGTCATACTTGTTTCAACGCAATGCCAAAAAGAGGAAATTTTATTAGAGACTTATAGTATGTAGAGAACCACTTAGAACTACAAAGATAATGGCTTTCCTGATGGTGTTGCCTTTGGCTAGACCACTAAACATCTCAGTTTCAGTAGCAGTTGATCAACCAATCAAATAGAATTCACTGATGTGCCTCACCTTTTCCCAACGGCGATCTCTCCTAATTCTTTATAAGTTTATTTAGCAGCTGTGGATGGGAAACTGAGCAAGATCAATAGTAGATGTGAAGGTTGCAGAGAACAGATATAAATGTCAGTCTAGTAGTTATTGATGGAGAACAGATTGAAAAAAGTCATCCATCCCAAAGCAGTGAGATGTTAATTTTATTTATTTATTTATTTGTTTTTTATGAAACCGAAAGGTATATTCCTCCACGGGAAAGAGAGAAACAGCCTCAGGACAAAGGTTGAGATTACCTCTCCCCACAAAACTAACAAAGTAGAGCCTTCCAATTGTTAATAATCACTAAAAGGCTGTAATTTCTAGAGAATTTAGTATGATTTGTACACCACCAAGAGGCATTGTGTTGTACCAAAAACCAAAAAGAATCAAAAGATGAGGACTTATTGCCACCACCAAGAGAAGGTGAGATGTTAGCTTAAGCTTCCCATAATAATTTTTAGGATGTTCTTGAACGGATAGGTCTGTAATGATTGTGTATGCTTCAAGTTTAAATTACCTGTGATAAAAGGTTCCACTTGCCAAGGAATATGATGTAGTCAGGGCATTGCCATACAAGCACCTATTGCCACTCTTTCTCAATCTTTTTCATCTTGGAAATGGCGAATGCTGGAAAGAATTTCAAATACATCGACTGTACTCAGCTCAGTTATAAAAAAAATTCTCTGAAGTTCCATTGGGAATGTGCCACATGCTAGTGTTGAATCACGCTTTAGGGTTTAGTCTTCATTCCATTCTACCACTTTTGATGGTTTCCTACAAATTTCCTGTATTGCTTACTTTCCTATATACTCTTATTCTTAACTTTCTCATGGTTGAAAGAGTCCTTTATCTTTGTTAATTTAATTAATGATTTATTTTCAGCTCAGTTTTCCTATAATTCTGTTATACTTACTGCACCATTTGCATTTGCCCAGATTCGAGGAAAGATTGGTGACTTCATTATGGGTGTGTTTAGTGTATTTCAAGGTACAATATCTGATGATGAAACCATCTTCTCGTAAATATTCTAGAGATGTATATGCCTAGGCATATATACGTGGCGCTTATCTAATGAGAGAATAATACTGTAGATATTTTTCACGGAGTTTTTGGACATCCATCCATATGCTTTCAGACAATTATCTCTCAAATAATGCAGAATAATGGCATTTGACTTCAGAGTGGCTTAAATTCTCTACAGATCTGGACTTCACTTTCCTGGAGATGAATCCATTTACCCTGGTCAATGGGGAGCCGTATCCACTGGATATGCGGGGGGAATTGGATGACACTGCTGCCTTCAAAAACTTTAAGAAGTATTTTTTTTTTTGATAATATACATTCTCAGTACATTTTTTTATTTACTAATGTATGCCACTTTTCTTGTTCACAAAAGAAACATGTTCATTAATTCTCAGCCACAAAATAAAAAAGAAAAATCATTTCCATATGAAAAATGCATCCTTTGTGGTTCTCATCTGTGATATGCTGTTTTCAGATGGGGAAACGTTGAATTTCCTTTGCCCTTTGGTCGAGTGCTAAACCCTACAGAAAGCTTTGTGCACTCTTTAGATGAGAAGGTAACTCATTTTATGTCATTATTGATGCTTAGAAATAATCTATGTTTTCACTTCTCAATATTTGACTGAAGCCATGAAGGTTAATCATGATATGAAGTTGTAGATTAAACACTATGATTTGGTCTGATGATCAAAAGGACATCGTGTCTTTGACTCGTGGGTTCAAACCATTTAAGATCTTTAAAGCTGTATGGTTTCTTCTTATAATGAACCTTTTTTGAATCGGTAGTTGTTCCACAAGATTGAGAGGAGCATAAATAATCTAGTCCAAATAATCATAATAAAAAATGGAAAAGGGAAGTGTATAAAGTTAGAATTTGCATCTCTACAACAGAAGGCAGAAGTTTTAATCACATCATAGTGCTGATCTTACAGACAAGTGCATCCTTGAAATTCACTGTTTTGAACCCAAAAGGGCGCATTTGGACGATGGTGGCCGGAGGGGGCGCTAGTGTTATATATGCCGACACTGTAAGTTGTCCTAAGACATTGTGTGACTCTTGATGATTACGATATGGTCCAAAGACATTGCTATTGATGCCACGTTGTCTATCACTGGTAGGTTGGAGATTTGGGTTATGCATCTGAGCTTGGTAATTATGCAGAGTACAGTGGAGCTCCAAATGAGGAGGAGGTGTTGCAATATGCCCGAGTTGTTATCGATGTAAGAATTAATGTTCACGCGCCCTCGGTTCAAGCATCTCTATATGTCATAGGAATAATTTCTGTCACGAAAGTATTTAATTTTGAATCTTGATGGCATCCAGTGTGCTACTTCTGACCCTGATGGGCGGAAGCGAGCCCTTCTAATTGGAGGAGGAATAGCTAACTTCACAGATGTTGCTGCTACTTTCAATGGAATTATCCGAGCTCTAAGGGAGAAAGTGCGTTATTATTAGAATGTTTTGTTCTTCAGTTAAGTTCTTTCTTTTTACCTCTAAAAAATGTCTAATCTTTTTTAGTTATCTACCAGGAAACGAAATTGAAGGCGGCAAGAATGCATATCTATGTTCGAAGAGGCGGTCCCAATTATCAAACTGGTCTCGCAAAAATGCGCGCTCTAGGAGAAGAGCTCGGAGTTCCCCTCGAGGTATGGTTCCTTCAGATTTTTAGTCCTTCTCTACCAAGTAGAACTTCTTGGCTTAATCATTGAATCGTCACATAATTCAAAGTGGGGTATTGGAATGAATCGATATCAATAAAGACGACCCTGGAGGTAAGGAATTTTTATGAAACGCTTCATTTAGATCGTTGGATGGATGAACAAGTCCCCATTCTCCGCCATTACTGTAGACTGAAAATGGGTGGGAGGTTAGCTGTCTGTGTTCCAATAGCAGATACTCATTATAAATCTTTGTTGCAGCTCCTTAGACTCGGCGGCATTGATATGCTTTATGCATTTTGTTTTGAACTTACCGCCCTCTCCCCACAGGTTTTCGGCCCGGAGGCCACAATGACTGGTATCTGCAAACAAGCAATCGAGTGCATAATGTCTGCTGTATAGTCCCACAACGCTTTTGTAGCTGATGACCGAGTCGAAAGATGCAGTAAATGTCCTTCATATCTCGGTATCGTGTGCAGCGGGGAAGGGAAAGGGAAAGGGAAAGAGAGTTGTTTTTGTAGTCCTGGGGAACATTGTGCTTTGCCATATGAAGATGATAGCAGAGTTGGGATTGGATGTGTACTCATTTTGACGCAGTTTGCATTTGTAATTGGCTTCTTTTTTTGTTCTATGTGTTGGTCAATACAATACAATGGGGACAATGGGGACGCAGCCTTCAAAAGGTATGGTTCTTTAAAGAACACGACTCTCCATAATGGTATGATATTATCTACTTGGAGCATAAGTTTTCATGGTTTTACTTTGGGCTTCTCCAAAAGGCCTCATACCAGTGAAGAGAATATTCTTTTATTATAAACCTATGACCATTCCTAAATTAGTCGATGTGAGACTTTCATCATCCAACACCTCCCCTCGAACAAAGTACGTCTCCTCTTAATCGAGACTCGACTCCTTTTTCTTTTGTAGTCTTAATCATTTTTTACTATGCCTTTGAGGAGGCTCGATTCCTTTTCTTTTGGAGTTCTTTATTTGACATTTGAGGATTTACCAATCTATTGACACAACTAAGTTTAGGGCATAACTATGATACCATGTTAGATGAACACGACTCTCCACAATGGTATGATATTATCCACTTTGAGCATACTTTAATCTTGGATTACCGGTGCACTAATTCTTCTCCTTGTTCTTCTTTACTTCTTCTTGTTCTTCTTTAATCTTTAATCTTTAATCTTGAATGAACTGTAGTTATATCCCAAATGGATACCCTATTGTTCTTCTTTAATCTTGAATGAATTGAAGTTATATCCCAAATGGATACCCCAGTTTCAATATATTTTTCAGTGTCTTTATTTTTTATTTATATGGGTCACCTTCGTACGATATGATACTTGTAGTGAACAATTTTTTACATATTGACCAACATTATAACATTTTTAGATTAAGGTATTCATTTCACCAAAATATCGATAAGATGTCGAATGTATGGATATTTTCTCAATAATTATTTAAATATTTAAACTATTAATGAATTGAAATCTTTATTATTTATGTCGTTGTCAAATCCATGAATTTAAGAAAATATGGGTAGAAATGTTAACTACGAAATTTGAGTTTTGACACGAAGAAAATATGTGGGTTTTTTTAAAGAATGTAAGCACTAGGAAAAAAAAATACTAATAATATGGTTCCGGCGGGGCTCGAACCCGCGACCTTCGGCTCATAAGACCAACGCTCTAACCAACTGAGCTACGGGACCTGGTTGAATATATAATGATATCTGAAATAATTTATTCATTAGAAAAAAGAAATTTTGATATTTAAATAAAACTTGATAGTCGGAAGTTGGTATATTTATTTTTAAAATAGTTTTAATTAAATTAGAGCTTATGATATTGACTGCTAATAAAAAGTAACATAATGTCTGGGTGAACACAAAATTGGAGCTCCCACTTATAGCTCATTAACAAAATCAGACTTTTTTTTATTTATTTTTATTTTATTTTTATTTTTTATTTTAACGTTTGTTATGTTAATAGCGGGTTCTTTTTAGCCAGAGGTTATTTTATATTCTTTTATTTTATTAAATGACATTAACTTACTTATAATTAGTTAGTTTTGAATTAGGAATTAAATAAAAAGAATTATGTATAAGTATTAAGATATGATGTTTGGAGATATATTTTAATAATTAGTTAGGAGTATATATGAGATATTAGTTATATATTTTTCCTGTTTTTAGGTATTAGGTGATCAGATCATAATTTCGATCACAATTCTAATTCTATTTCTATTTCTATTTCTATTTCTATTTCTTAAAAATAAGTTTTAAGAAATATTGATTAAAAAAATTAGTTAAATTAATTGTGAAAGAGGAAAGAAATAGATAAAAAAAAAAAAGAAATTGTGAATATAATTAAAAAGAAGAAAAAAAAGGGAAACACACTAAGAGAAAAGAAAATATTTTTGAAAATAATATTATTGAAAATAGTAAAGGTATTAAACCGGATAAGAAAAAAGAGAATATCTGGAAAATGTTGAAGGGTATTAAATGGTTTGTATGAACAGAATGCTATAACAAACATATATAAATATTTCAAGACTTAACTCATATGAAGACTCTAACGTTCGCATGAAGTACAACACATGGACCAATGTAAATTAGGGAAACAATTTCGTAGAAGTTGAAACTTGAAACTGATGTCATGGGCTCACATAGGTTGACTTAGATTTTAATGGGCAAGATCGAACTTTCCTTGAGAATAAATTTTTGACAACAATGTAAGCTAATCAGATAAGTGATCTTACTATTGGCATGATTATATTTGAAGTTGACACGTGCCCCCTGGTTCTGCACGTGTCATATATATTGATATGTGTGAATTGTTTATGGAACAATATGCTTATGATATGATATGTATATGTTATAATATGTGAATTGTATAAATAATACTTATGGTATAATGTGTTCAATGATATGTTTGAGATAGGATACAAGAAGAATGCACTAAACGTAATGTAATGATAGGAGTAAGATATGTTCATGAAACGTTAAAGTTAGGTTATGTATCGAAGTGCTATGGATATGAGAGATTGATAAAACGATACGGTCACGATCAATTGATACAAGAATATGGTTAGGTTATGGGTAGAAAGGGATAAGATTATGATAGATTGATAGAAGGATAGCGTTATGATATGTTCCTGTAACGATATGACTAAGGTACGTTCATGTAACGATATGACTAAGGTACGTTCATGTAATGATATGACTAAGGTATGTTCATGCAACGATATGACTAAGGTATGTTCATGCAACGATATGACTGTAATAAGTTAGGGAACAATATGACCACAAAGTGTATACGATACGATATGATTATGATACGACATGTGAATAACGGATATATATATATATATATATATATATATATATATATATATATATATATATGTTGTGATGTGATATGAAAATGATATGAAATGTGTTATGGTACGAGATATGTGATAAATTGGCTTGTTTATGATGTGATATATTGTGATTCAATATGTTATGATATGATATGTATATGATGAAAATTGTTATGTTTGGAAGCATGAAATGTTATGATATGATATACTTATGTAATTTGAATGATATGATATGATTGACACGCAAAACGACCAACTAGCATGAAATACAGTCCCAACGTATGTGAAATGATATGATATGTACGAAACGCTAGCGAGGTTGTATTAAATGATAATGAAAATGAAAAAAATATTGGAATCTCATGCATTATTGAGTGCTCATGCATTGGGGGATACCCCTTATCCTTCATAATAGTACAGATGCATGCATTATGAGGCAAGAAAACGATCATTATGTTTATCATAATGCTGCGACATTCAGGCAGGAAAACGATCATTATGTTTAACCTAATGCTGTCGTGACAACTACTACTTTTAATGGGTGTCCGGCATAAGGAGCTCCCAGAGTATGCTCTTCTGACAAGGAAATGGCTCAACGGTGTGCGAATTGACTGGTGAGTCCATACTTGCACATATGGGTTGTGTGTAGAATATATGATATACATCCGAGCTGCCTATTAGAGAGTACCGTAGGAAAATAGACCGTTAAGATAAGTCACGTCATTGCATTCACATGTTCTTGCATTTAACTCCTAATAGTAGAGTCACTTACAGGATATTTCTTTAAATAGTCACTTGCTACTTCTATTTCAGGTTAAGAGAAGACATTTTTGTACGGTTGATGACAACATCGCAACTCGGGACCATGACACATGCATATGGTAGTCGTATTTATTTTCTTAGACTTAGGCTAGAATATGATGTTTTTAATTTAAACATTTATTTATTTTATTTAGTCTTTTGTGGTGTCATTTTTTAAGTTGTTTTCAAAACACGCAAGTCTATGGCTGTGTTTTAAGATGAAGGTGACGTTTTATGAAAGTTTAAATGAACTATTTCCGCATTCCATGTTCATGATATCTATACAGTGATGACACTATTTCCGCATTCCATGTTCATGATATCTATACAGTGATGACCTTAAATTAAGTAGAAAATTTCGGGTCGTTACAAAAATTGACCTCGAAAAGAACTTGAACTGAGCCAGTTTGCCTAAACAAATAAGTAGTCATCCCAATCTATTCTTAGAATATACTTAGGGAACACTTGCAAATTGCCCTAAAAAGTTGATTTTTTTTTTCATATCTAAGTGAATATGAAATGAATAGACCAAGAACCACATATTAAGAACCTAAAATGGACGTTTTACTAAAAAATTACTTATTAGTACCTAAAACTAAGATATGAAATTGACCCAGTAAATGACGTCCAATGATAAGGAATCACTCCAAAGGAAGTAGGATTCGAGTTACCTTGTTGATCAAATACCTCAAGCCAAGTACACTTAGTGGAAGTTTGAATCACTCTACAATCAATATCGATCATGTCAAGTTCGAATGATTCTAAGCATCACTCCAGAAGCAATATTGGTGTTCAAGAATCACCTAGAAAGCATCAGCTTGGTTCTCTAATTTGATTAAGTCTCTCCTCAAATTGGAGACATGGTTGGGTAGCGCTTTACCTTTTCACTCATAGCCTCTCACTTGTGCCAATTTTGTTCGAATCTTCATAAATCTTTATTTTGAAAAGTTTAGGTTAGATGCGTAATTTCTAGAACATCGATTTTCGCCACTTCAGGCACCCTCGAGCCAACCGAAGTCATTAGATGGCCTCATAGTAGACCTATAGGTCTTAGGTGGTTTTTCTGACGACGTGGACCATTAGATCTCTACAATTCGAAGAAAAACATGGTTGGGAATAAATCTACTATTCACCGCTATTTTTTTGTTCAAATATTCCGACTTTTAGATTTTTTATGCGATTCTGTCTTCGAGGCTATTTTTCAACTTCCCAACTTTCACAATTTAATTTAAAATTTATGAAAGAAAGAAAAAAAGAAAAATAATAGTAAACAAAATTCTCACGTAGCTGAATTCACAACCAAAGAATGTAAACAATATTCGAAGCAAAACACTTAATATAGAAGAGTTGATCCAATATAAATATGCACGTTATCTAGGCTTTACCTTCAATAGCCATCAAAGGCGTTTTAGTTTTAGCTTTTCATCATATCGTGTATACGTATTATCAATAATGGGGATCTCAAAGAGAAGCATGCTCGTTACTGTTTACATTCTTTTTGTTATCATTAACATGCTTGAGATTATAACTCCGTCCAAATTTCTTGATTATAGTGATCCAATAGGTGACGTTAGCTCTCAATGTCAATTAACTCATCATTATTGCAAACCACCTCGAAGTCCTAATCCGATCAAACGTGTCACTAATATTGGGGGAATAGAAGGTATTCAAAGGACGAGTTCCCTAGACAATACCGTTCGAATGACTAACGCCAAAAATGATATAGACAATCCTTGATATGATTTATCATTATTTCTTTGAATAATAGGGTCAAATATTTATATATATTTTCCTTATTCCAAATATTTATGTATATTTTCCTTATTCCAAATATTTATATATATTTTCCTTATTCCAAAAATGACTAACGCCAAAAATGATATAGACAATCCTTCCTTTGTCGTGGTAGATGGTTCAGTACACAAAATAAACTACCGATTTGCGCTCATAATTGACTCTGCTATTTTTGCTTTTTGTGGATGATAAATGCTACATACACCATCTTTAAACAGCACTGCTACTCCTTTTTCTTGTAGTTGTCCAACGTTTAAGAGATTATTTTTGAGTTCAGATATCCAATACACATTACTAATAGTCCAACGAACCACATGCAAAGTTAATTTCACTACACCCTTCCCCATAACTTTCATACTTGTATTATTTCCAAGTTTTACAATATGGGAAAATGTCTTGTCTAAGCTTGAAAATATACCTTCACTTGCACACATGGTTTGAGCAACCAGAATCTAAGAATCAAAGAATCAAGCATCACTCCTTTTTGCTTCATGTCTTTCCATATGAGCCATTAACAACAATTAATCCTCTTCTTCCAGCTCTGCATAATTCAATTCCTTATTCATCTTTGGACATTCATATTGAAAATGACCCAAGTCATGACACCTATAACATTCAACAGTTGCTTTGTTAAAAGTTGATCTTCCTCTTCCGCATCCTTTGCCCCTGTAAGTTCCTCTTCCTCTATTACTTATTTTCGTTCGTCCTTCGACTTTTAGAACTTGCTCCTCTCCATTAATGCTGGATCTTTGAAATTGTTTTCATGCACCACTAATGAACTTTGTAATTCATCAATGGACATGTTATCAGTATCTTTGGATTCCTCAATGGATACTACAATATAAGTAAATTTTTCGGACAGGGTACGTAAATTTTTTTTACAATCTTCTTGTCTGACATATCTTCTCTATTGCTTCTCATCTTGTTGGAGATTATCATCACTCTTGCAAAATAATTTGTGATACTTTCATCCTTTTCATCTCTACGATCTCAAATTCTCTCCTTAATGCATTAAGAAGAGATTTTCACTTTTTGGTTTCCACCAAATTTTCACATCATTGAGTCCCAACAATCTTGGCTGTGCGACGATGCAAGATTTGTTCAAAGACAGTACGATCAATTACCTAGAAGAGGTAATGCTTTACTTGGTGATCTTTGAGTCTAACATCATCAAGGTGGCCCTTTTGTGCCTCAGTCAGCATTGTTCCTTACTCTGGTTCTGAGAAACTAATCTCCACCACACTCCATAGACCCTTTGTTCCTTCCTCGGGTTCTGAGAAACCAATCTCCACCGCACTCCATAGAACCTTTGCCCTAAGCAAATTTTCCATCAAATCACTCTCATGATGATAGTGACCATCGAAGTGAGGGATCTTCGCTAAAGTTTTGTCTTCACTCATACTCTCCCTATTTGATCACTTCGCTAAAGTTTTGTCTTCACTCATACTCTCCCTATTTGATCACTTCGCTAAAATTTTGTCTTCACTCATACTCTCCCTATTTGATCACTAAAAAATTGCGGCTCCGATACAAATGGTTAGGTTTTGACATAACTAAGTAAGAAACATCAACGACTGAAGTTTGGAGTGATAATATAATGGAATACTGAATTGACTTTTATACTTCCAAATATCTATAAATACAAATAACTAAATACCTATAAATACTCTAACTATTTTCACCTGATCAAATTCTTCTAACATTATTTCCCACCCCTCTTTAGTAAAATAATTCGGACAATCCTAATCTAAACAAAGAGAAATAAAGGAGAAAAAAGGTTTAAGCAGATTTAGTTTAGCTAGGAGGAGATGGGTTATTTCATGTCTTTCCTTTTTTTTTATTAAATGACACTAATTTGGTTACAATTTAGTTAATTTTGAATTTGGGATTAAAAAAAAAAAATCGTCTAACGATCATTATGTTTAACCTAATGCTACCGTGACAGCTACTACTTCTAACGGGTGTACGACATAAGGAGCTCGTAGAGTATGCTCTCCTGACAAGGAAAGCAGTCCAGCGGTGTGCGAACTGACTAGTGAGTCCATACTCGCATGTATAAACTGTGTGTAGAGTATATTGTACACATCCAAGCTGCCCGTTTGGAGAGTATTGTAAGAAAATAGACTGTTAAGATAGGTCCCGTCATTGCATTTAATCCCTAAAAGTGGGGTCACTTACTGGGTATTTCTTTAAATACTCAAGCCACGTGTTATTGCAATCACAGGTTAAGGCAAGACATTCTTTTACGGCTGACGATGACATCACAACTTGGGACCATGACACATGCATAGGGTTGTTGTATTTATTTTCTTAAACTTAGGCTAGAATATGATGTTTTTAATTTAAATGTTTATTTATTTTATTTAGACGTGTTATTTTTAAAGGTATTTTCAAAACATGTAAGTTCAGCGGTGTGTTTTAAGAGAAATGTGATGTTTTATGAAAGTTTAAATGAAGTATTTCCATATTAAATGGTCATGATATGTATACCGTGGTGACCTTAAATTAAGTAGAAAATTTCGGATCGTTATAGAAATTGACATTGGAAAGAACACGAATTGAGACCCGAGCGTGCCTAAACAAACAAGTAGTCATCCCAATGTTTTCTTAGGATATACTTAGATCAATTGGAATTGCCCTAAAAAATTGATTTTTCTCATATCTAATATGAAATGATTAGACCAAGAACCACATATTAAGAACCTAAAATGGACGTTTTACTCGAAAATTACATATTAGTACCTAAAACTGAGTTATGAAATTGACCCCATAAATGACATTAAATGATAAGAAATCACTCCAAGGGAAGTAGGATTCGAGTTACCTTGTTAATCAAATATCTCAAGGCAAGAACACTTAATTGAGATTTGAATCACTCCACAAGCAATATCGATCATGTCAAGTTTGAATGATTCTAAGCATGCAATCTAAACTACATAGAATTGCAATTATCTCGAAGTGAGAGTTTCAATTTTTCATGATTAGCTAATGATTTTGGATGATTTATGGTCTACTCATTTTTCCTTAGGATTTCCAAAAGATTCAATTAAAAAGCCACACACGAATGATCGAGGCTGATTCGAGAAAAAAAAAAAAAAGCTTTCTATATATTCTCTTTAACATGAGCTTAGCAACCTTCACGTCACCCTTCAAAAACATTCTTTAGGTTCATAAAAAAATAAAATTGAGTTGGTCTTAGTAGACAAATTTTTGTTTGAGGTTCAGATTGAAAATCTAATTTTTCCCATAGCATATCATCAAGAAATCGATTGGGCAACAACCTTCTAGGCATTTTAAGGCCTAAAGTCTTTCAACAAAAATGTGGGTAATTTTCGTCTAAATTTATAGGAACAAATTTGAAGGAGTTTGGTGGGAACAAATTTATAGGAACAAATTTTCGTCTAAATTTATAGGATCTCTACAATTTGAAGAAAAACATTGTTGGGAACAAATCTACTATTCACAGCTATTTTTTTTTTCAAATATTCTGACTTTTAGATTTATTTATGGAATTCGGTCTTCAAGGCTATTTTTCAATTTCCCAACTTTGAGGATTATTTTGTCCCAATTTCTTTTTCTACTTATTTTAATATAATTCTTCTCCTTTTAGATTCTTGCTCCATATTTAATTAAAAATCATGCAATTTTATAAAAGTTATAAAATTTGCCTTTTGTCATTTTTTTATTTTCAATATATTTCGGGTGAATTGTAGTTATAGCGTAATTTAAAACTTACGAAAGAAAGAAACTGAATTCACAACCAAAGAATGCAAACAATATTCGGAACAAAACACTTAATATAGAAGAGTTGATCCAATATAAATATGCACGTTATCTAGGCTTTACCTTCAATAGCCATCAAAGGCGTTTTAGTTTTAGCTTTTCATCACATCATCTATACATATTATCAATAATGGGCGTCTCAAAGAGAAGCATGCTCGTGTTTGTTTGCATTCTTTTTGTTATCATTAACATGCTCGAGATTGTAACTCCGTCCAAATTTCTTGATTATAGTGATCCAATAGATGACGTTAGCTCTCAATGTCAATTGACACGTCAAGCTTGCAAACCACCTCGAAGTCCTAATCCGATAAAACGTGCCACTAAAATTGGGGGAATAGAAGGCATTCAAAGGACGAGTTCCCTAGACAATACCGTTCGAATGACTGATGCCAAAAAAGATATAGACAATCCTTAATGTGATTTATTATTATTTCTTTGGATAATAGGGTGAGAGTCAAATATTTATGTATATTTTCCTTATTGTTTTAATAAAGTTAATATATCTTTCTTTTAAAGAATTAAAAAAAATTGACGTTCAAAATTAAATTAGCATCAAAGATATAATTCTATTCAGGTACTGTTCTATTTATTAGGTAGTCTAGATATAATATATTAACATAAAAAAAAAAAAAAAAACATTAATCGCTAATTCTTACAAAAAAAAAAAAAAAAAAAAAAAAAAAACTTCCTAACTGAAAACCTTTTC
>NW_019268542.1:3252667-3273062 GCF_002738365.1 Cucurbita moschata
AAAAAAAAAAAAAAAAAAAAAAAAAAAAAAAATCCAACAATTCTTAAAAACCAAAAGACAAAGGGACGGGGAGAAAAAAATAATAAAAATGAAAAAAAAAGTGTAACGTATTTCCCACTTCTCTCTCCTCTAATCTTTCACCCTATTTTCCTAAAATAACTCGGTCAATCCTTACGAAACAAACACAAATAAAAAGAAAAAAAGTTTAAGCATATTTAGTTTAGCTAGATATGTCAAAAAGGTTATTTTACATCTTCCTTTATTTTATTAAATGACACTAATTTAGTTACCGTGTTAGTTTTGAATTAGAAATTAAATAAAAAGAAATTTATATGAATTTTAAAAAATCTCATAGACACTTTAAAAAAAAATAAAGTAAGAATTGATTAAAAAAAATTAGCTAAAACTAATTGTGAATGAAGAAACACGGAGATAAAAAAACTGGAAGATTGTGAATATAATTAAAAGGAATAAAAATAAGGGAAACACGGGAAGAGAGTAAGAGAAAAGAAAATATTTTTGAAATGTATTAAATACCATATGAAAAAAGAGAATATCGGACAAATGTTGAAGGGTATTAAATGGTTTGTATGAACATAATACTATAACAAACATAGGTATATTTTACGGTTTAACTCATATGAAGACTCTAACGTTCGCATGAAGTATAACACATTGATCAATGTAAATTATAGAAACAACTTTGTAGAAGTTCAAACTTAGACTGATGTCATGGGCTCACACAAGTTGACTTGGATTTCAATGGACAGGATCGAATTTTCATTAAGGATAAATTCGTGACAACAATGTAAGCTAATCAGATAAGTGACCTTACTATCGACATGGTTATATTTGATGTTGACACGTGCCCCGTAGTTCTGAACGTGTCATATATATTGATGTGTGAATGTTTATGAATCAATATGCTTATGATATGATATGATATATATATTATAATATGTGAATTGTATGATATACTTACACTACGATGTGTTCAATGATATGTTTGAGATATGATAGGAGAAGGATGCACTAAATGTAATGTAATAATAGAAGTAAGGTATGTTCATGAAACGTTAAAGTTAGTACGTATCGAAGTGCTATGGATATGATATATTGATAAAACCGATATGGTCATGATGGATTGATAAAAGAATATGGTTAGGTTATGGGTACAAAGGGATAGGACTATGATAGATTGATAGAACCATAGCGTTAGGATATGTTCCTGTAACGATATGACTAAGATACATTTATGTAACGATATGATTGTGATAGGTACAAGAATGTTAAGGCTATGATAAGTTAGTGAACAATATGACCATGAAGTGTTTACGATATGATATGATTATGATACGACATGTGAATGACGGATATATTTATATGTGTGTATATATATATATAGATATAATATGATATGAAAATGATATTAAATGTGTTATGGTACGAGATATGTGATAAATTGACATGTTTATGCTACGATATATTGTGATGCGATATGTTATGGTATTATACGTTAATGATGAAAATTCTTATGTCTTCAAGCATGGAATGTTATGATATGATATATTTATGTAATTTGAACGATATGATATGATCGACATGCAAAACGAAGAACTAGCATGAAATACAACCCCAACATATGCATGAAAGATATAATAAACGATATGTGAAATGATACGAAAAGCGATATGATATATACAAAACGCTAGTGAGGTTGTATTAAATGATAATGAAAATGAAAAAAATGTTAGGACCTCATCGATTATTGTGTGCTCATACATTAGGGGATATCCCTTATCCTTTGCGATAATATGGACGCATACGTTACGAGGCAAGAAAATGATCTAATGCTGCGATGACCAAGCAGGAAAACGATCATTATGTTTATCATAATGCTGCGACAGTTAGGTAGGAAAATGATCATTATGTTTAACCTAGTGCTGCCGTGACAGCTACTACTTCTAACGGGTGTTCGACATAAGGAGCTCGTAGAGTATTCTCTCTTGACAAGGAAGGGGGCATATCAGTGTGCGAACTGACTAGTGAGTCCATACTCACACATATAGGTTGTGTGTAGAGTATATGGTACACATCTAAGCTACCTGTTAAGAGAGTACGGTAGGAAAATAGACTGTTAAGATAGTTCCCGTCATTGCATTTAATCCCCAATAGTGGGGTCACTTACTGGGTATTTCTTTAAATACGCAAGCCACATGTTACGGCTATTTCAGGTTAAGGCAAGAAATTATTGTACGATTGACGACGACATCGGAACTTTGGACCATGATACATGCATATGGTAGTCGTATTTATTTTCTAATACTTAGGCTAGAATATGATGTTTTTAATTTAAACATTTATTTATTTTATTTAGTTTTTTGTTGTGTAATTTTAAAGGTATTTTCAAAGCATGTAAGTTCATGACTGCATTTTGAAGTGAAAGGTGATGTTTTATGAAAGTTTAAATGAAGTATTTCCGTATTAAATGGTCATGATATGTATACAGTGGTGACCTTAAATTAAGTAGAAAATTTCAGATCGTTATAGAAATTGACCTTAGAAAGAACTTGAAGTGAGCTCTGAGCATGCCTAAACAATTAAGTAGTCATCCCAATCTTTTCTTAGGATATACTAAGGGATCAATTGGAATTGCCCTAAAAAGTTGATTTTTCTCATATCTTAGTGAATATGAAATGATTAGACTAAGAACCACATATTAATAACCTAAAATGGACGTTTTACTCGAAAATTACTTATTAATACTTAAAACTGAGTTATGAAATTGACCCTGTAAATAACATAAAATGATAAGAAATCACTCCAAGGGAAGTAGGATTCGAGTTACCTTGTTGATCAAATAAGGCATGAACACTCAATTGAGATTTGAATCACTCCACAAGCAAGATCGATCATGTCAAGTTTGAATGATTTTAAGCCTGCAATCTAAACTACATAGAATTGCAATTATCTCGGAGTGCAAATTCCAATTTTTCCTGAGTAGGTAATGATTTTGGATTACTTATGCTCTACTCATTTTGCCTTACGATTTCCAAAAGATTCGTTGAAGAAGCCATGCATGAAAGATCAAGGTTGATTCGATGAAAAAAAAAAAAAAACTTTCGATATACCCCACGATCCTAGCTAATTTTTGTTTCCATTTGATATTGCTTAATATTTATAGCAAATTGTTGTAAGGAATTGAAATAAACATGTCTAATCATCCTTTGACGTACTCCTCTTTCCTTATCTTAAAGCTAATATCATAAGTTACAAGAGATAACTATAAAAGTCAAACCTATTTCATAGATGTTTCTTGGCCTCCTCAAGTCGGGCTTCTTTCATCAAAACTGTTCCATTAATCACCTAAGAGAATTGGTCTTACTCAAAGAAATTAAGTATTAAGAGTAAATTTTGAAAGTTTTAAAGAAACGATCGAAACTTATCTTATAGCTTGATCCTCCAAATTCTCTTTAACATTAGCTTATCAACCTTCACATCATCCTTTAAAAATATCCCTTAGGTCATAAAAATAAAATTGAGTTGGTCATAGTAGACAAATTTTTCTTTGAGGCTTAGTTCGTAATTTCTAAAACTTCGTTTTCGCCCCTTTAGGCACCTTCAGGCCAATCGAAGTGATTGAATGGCCTAATAGTAGATCTATGGGTCGTACGTGGTTTTTCTAACGACGTGGACCCTTGGATCTCTACAATTTGAAGAAAAACATGGTTGGGAACAAATCTACTATTCAGAGCTATTTTTTCTTCTTCAAATATTCCGACTTTCAGATTTATTTTTGTCATTATGTCGAGGCTATTTTTTAATTTCCCAACTTTCATGGTTATTTTAATCCAATTTATTTTTCTACTTATTTTAATATTTATTTATTAATATAATTCTTCTCTTTTTAGATTTTTGTTTCATGCTTAATTAAAAATCTTACAACTTTATTAAAAATTAGAAATTTGACCTTTTATTTTTAATGTCATTTTCTTGTTTTCAACCTATTTTGGACTAATTGTAGTTATAAACCTAATTTAAAACTTATGAAAGAAAGGAAGAAAAAAATAATAATAATAGTAAACAAAAGTCTCACCTAGTTGAATTCACAACCAAACATTACAAACCATATTTGGAACAACACAGTTGATCCAATATATATGTGCACATTATCTAAGCTTTACCATCAATAGCCATCAAAGGCGTCTTAGTTTGAGCTTTTCATCACATCGAGTATACGTATTATCAATAATGGGCGTCTCAAAGAGAAGCATGCTCGTTATTGTTTGCATTCTTTTTGTTATCATTAACATGCTTGAGATTGTAACTCCGTCCAAATTTCTTGATTATAGTGATCCAATAGATGACGTTAGCCCTCAATGTCAATTGACTCATCATTATTGCAAACCACCTCGAAGTCCTAATCCAATCAAACGTATCAGTAAAATTCGGGGAATAGAAGACATTCAAAGGACGAGTTCTCTAGAAAATACCATTCGAATGACTCACGCCAAGAATGATATAGACAATCCTTGATGTGATTTATCATTATTTCTTTGAATAATAGGGTGAGAGTCAAATATTTATGTATATTTTCCTTATTCCAAATATATCTTTCTTTTAAAGAATTAAAAAAATTGACGTTGAAAATTAAGTTAGCATGAAAGATATAATTTTGTTCAAGTAGCGGTTATATTTATTACTTACTCCAAATATAATACATTAGTATTGAATTAGGGATTAAATAAAAAGAAATTTCAGGTCTTCCTTTATTTTATTGAATGACACTAATTTGATTTTAGTTTTGAATTAGAAATTAAATAAAAAGAAATTTATATGAGTTTTAAGAAATCTCATAGCCACTTTGAGAGAGAGAAAAAAAAATTATTAAAAAAGATGAGCTCAAACTACATGTGAATGAGGAAACAAAGAGATAAAAAAAAAAAAAAAAAGGAAGATCGTGAATATAATTAAATGGTTTGTATGAACATAATACTATAACAAGCATGTTGAAGGTATTAAATGGTGTGTATGAACATAATACTATAACAAACATAGATATATTTTAAGATTTAACTCATATAAAGACTCTAACGTTCTCATATGAAGTATAACACATGGATCAATGTAAATTAGAGAAACAACTTTGTAGAAGTTCAAACTTGAAATTGATGTCATGGTCTCACATAGGTTGACTTGGATTTCAATGGACAGGATTGAATTTTCATTAAGGATAAATTCGTGATAACAATATAAGCTAATAAGGTAAGTGACCTTACTATCGGCATGGTTATATTTGATGTTGACATGTGTCCTGTGGTTCTGCACGTGTCATATATATTGATATGTGTGAATTGTTTATAGATCGATATGCTTATGATATGATGTGTATATGTTATAATATGTGAATTGTATGATATACTTACACTACGATGTGTTCAATGATATGTTTGAGATATGATATGAGAAATATGCACTAAACGTAATGTAATGATAGAAGTAAGATATGTTCATGAAACGTTAAAGTTAGGTTATGTATCGAAGTGCTATGAATATGAGAGATTGATAAAAACGATAGGGTCATGATGGATTGATAAAAAAATATGGTTAGGTTATGGGTACAAAGGGATAGGATTATGATAGATTGATAGAATGATAGCATTAAGATATGTTCCTGTAATGATATGACTAAAATACGTTCATGTAATGATACGACTGTGATAGGTATAAGAATGTTAAGGCTATGATAAGTTAGGGTACAATATGACCACGAAGTGTTTACAGTATGATATGATTATGATACAACATGTGAATGACAGAAATATATAATATGATATGAAAATGATATGAAATATGTCATGGTACGAGATATGTGATAAATTGACATGTTTATGCTATGATATATTGTGATGTGATATGTTATGGGTATGATATGTATATGATGAAAATTCTTATGCCTTGAAGCATGGAATGTTATGATATGATATATTTATGTAATTTGAATGATATGATATGATTGACTTGCAAAACGACGAACTAGTATGAAATACAACTCCAACATATGCATGAAAGATATGATAAACGATATGTGAAATGTTACGAAAAACGATATGATATGTACAGGATGCTAGTAAAGTTCTATTAAATGATAATGAAAATGAAAAAAATCTTGGGACCTCATCCATTATTGTGTACTCATGCATTAGGGATATCCCTTATCCTTTGCGATAGTATGGACGTGTATGTTACGAGGTAGGAAAACGATCATTATGGTTACCGTAATGCTGCGATGACCAAGCAGGGAAACGATCATTATGTTTATCTTAATGCTGCGACGGTTAGGTAGGAAAACGATCATTATGTTTAACCTAATGCTGTCGTGATAGCTACTACTTCTAATGGGTGTTTGACATAAGGAGCTCGCAGAGTATGCTCTCCTGACAAGGAAAGGGGCCCAGCGGTGTGCGAACTGACTAGTGAGTCCATACTCGCACGTATAGGCTGTGTGTAGAGTATATGGTACACATCCAAACTGCCCGTCAGGAGAGTACCGTAGGAAAATAGATTGTTAAGATAAGTCCCGTCATTGCATTCACATGTTCTTGCATTTAATCTCCAATAGTGGAGTCATTTCCTAGGTATTTCTTTAAATACTCAAGCCACGTGTTACTGCTATTTCAGATTAAGGCAAGACATTTTTGTACGGCTGACGATGACATCGCAACTTGAGACTGTAACACTCCAAAAATGAAGGAAAGCCAACTATGCAAGACCCAAAGGATCCAAGGAAGGAAATTACGAGGATTAAGCAAGGAAAGGGGTCTTAGTATGTCATTTCTAAATTCTAAAAATAATCTTAAAGGATTGAAGACCTTTGGAGAAGGATTAGGAATGAAAGCTTCAGCCAAAGGGATGAAAAGGTCATTTTTCTAATTATCAAGGATCTTTTCGGATTTTTAATTCCTTATCTAGAAGGAATTTCAAGATGGTGAAGAAGGGAAAAATGACTAACAAGGGAGAAGAATTTTTAGAAAACTTATGGATTTTTTTGAGAAAATAATAATAAAATATTTGAAATGTGGGTTTAAGAATAATTACGGATTTGCCATTCTACTCTAGAATCAGAACCTTCATAGTGTCCTTCTGCACAAAATCCTTTGAATCTCGACTCTCAACCGTTGGATCGCCTCCAAACTTGGATGTATTCTAGAACACCCACGGATCATCACATCCAATGGCTACGATTCAAAACCAAGGTTGGTGAGACTCTGATCGGAGTAAATATTTCCGACGGTTTTTCCAGAAAATCCAACCGACAATTCACTACAATTCTGGAGCTCCCAATGTCGGTTTAAGTTTCCCCTACAAATTCTGAAGTTGGGGCAATCGTTTGGAACAAGAATCGAGGAAGGTCGAGCTCCCAGTCGTTGGCAATAAGTGCTTAGATTTTGAGTCTCCTACTCTCGGGTTTCTTCTAAATTCGAGAGCAATTCTCCACCATTTCCTTTCAAACTTGTTCCTATTGTCAAACGAAGAAGAGATCAGATCTGTACCTAGTAAGATATTCTAGTGATTTATTACCAAATCTTTTGTTACCAAATCTATGATTTACTGCTTGTTACCAAATCTATAATTTACTGATTTGTTAAGAAATCTACGATTTACTAGTTTATTAACAAATCATTTCATGGGTTTGTTACCAAATCTACGATTTCATGATTTACTGCTTGTTACAAAATCTATAATTTACTGATTTGTTAAGAAATCTATGATTTACTAGTTTATTAACAAATCATTTCATGGGTTTGTTACCAAATCTACGATTTCATGATTTCATGGGTTTGTTACAAAATCTATGATTTCATGGTTTGTTACCAAATCCATTTCATGATTTTATGGGTTTGTTACAAAATCTATGATTTACAATGTAATCTTCCTTATACACCCCTATAAATACATGTCGTGACCCATATAGGTCATAGTGCCATTCAACCTAACACTACAAGATTACCCACAAGTTCTATGAAGGGATAGAGTCCTGAGAGTTAGAAACCATTCCCCCAATCCAACCATTCCCCCAATCCAATCCGCCATTGAAGAACTTCAAAGAAAATTCAAAATCTCAATCCAAGGATACACAAGAATTCACCGATCAAGGACGATCAATGTTTCCATAGAAGACTACAAAGATAAATAACCTCAGGAACGTTCCCAATTGAAGAAAATTCGTTTCGGTTTCAAATTGGGGGTGAGCGTCGAATTCCTATATACAACCTCTTTTCCTTCAAATTAAGGATTTCTTTAGCTTCAGAGGAAGAAGATGAGTAATTTTGGTGAAGGAGTCATGTGCTGAAACGTCATAGAACAAGATACCCAAGAGATCGAAAATCGGAGGTGTCGGGTAATTTGCAGACCGAGAGTGGATCCTCAAAATTAAGATCCCACACTCAAAGTAGTTCCTCCAAACCAATTCTTTTATCTTGAGGGAAGAATAAGAAAGAGGTTTCGTGAAGAAATCGAGCCTCGAAAATCCCTAGAATCGGCTACCTAATAAGAAATCCTCTGTTTTTACTCCGGCGAGAAATCATATTTTGGACGAACTTTGGAAGCAAATATCTTAAGCTACGATCAATGAAAAGTTATAAAATCAATCCCTAGCTCTTCCTTGTAACACCCTCATTAAGTTTCATGAAGAAATCGAGGGGAGAAACGACGTGATAGGAGCTGGGGAGGGTGAGTTTTAGACGGCAGCGTGAACGGTCGCGGGCGTCTTCTTCCACGACGTGATAGGAGCTGGGGAGGGTGAGTTTTAGACTGCGGCGTGAACGGTCGCGGGCGTCTTCTTCCACGACGTGATAGGAGCTGGGGAGGGTGAGTTTTAGACAGCGGTGTGAACGGTCGTGCACGTCTTCTTCCCGGAGGAAGAAGACGATGATGTGGCCGGTTCAGTTGAATCGGTCATGTCAACCCAAAACTCGACCTTCCCTTAGTTTTTCTCAATTTTAACCCCCTTCTAGATTGGTTCTCATGAAAAACTCTATGGTTCCAGAAAGTAGACACAATAAGGAGTCTGTGAAAGGAAAGTTGAGGTAATTCGGGTACCGGAAGCTCAAGAACGGAGGTCCCGAATATCGGCAACGAGGTATGTAGCCACCTTGGATTTTTTGTTAAGAAATACTTGTAGGAATCGCTTGGATTTCCATATGAACTCTAAACCAAGCATGAACTAGGGTTAGATGAAAGAAAAACTCAAAGAACCGCGAGTTAAGACTCTAAACCGATCAAATTGCTTGGTCATTAGGTAACGTTAGCATATTATAGCATGTTGAGGTTATATATGAAGTTTGGTAGTCTTTGGATAAGTATATGTAGGTAAACCAAGAAATGGTGCAAAATGACCATAATGCCCCTAAGGATATCTACCTACCGTTCATGACCTAGATGACCTCCAAATGCTATGAAACCCTGAAGTAGATCTTATTTTATGACGTTTGATGATTTGGTGAAGTTTGAAAGCCGCTAGAATGCATGAAGCCTTGAGCGTAGGTTAAGCAGACTGTATTATAGGGCAAGCCCTTGATGCAGTATTAAGACTACATCGCTTGGAACTTAAGAAGCCTTGGATGTAAGTTTTCAGACTATACCGCTTGGAACACATGAAGCCTTGGACATAGGATTAAGCAGACCGTATCGAAGGGCAAGCCCTAAGATGCGGTAAGACTACATCGCTTGGAACGCATGAAGCCTTGGACGTAGGTTAAGGCTGTGTCGCTCGGAACGCATGAAACCTTGGACACAGGATTGTCAAGTGCATGTCTAGTGCCCTAAATCCTAGGGGGAGTGTCTGGAGAACAAGAACGAATAAGAACCTAGAAAGTACCAAGAACAAAAAGAAAGATCAAGGACTAGAACATGGATCAAGATCATAGTTCTTAGGACAAGAACTAGGAACAAAGGACCACGAACCCAGGACCAAAAACCATAGTACTAAGGCCCTGAAGGAAAACCAAGGTTTTAGAATTCAAGGACCAAGGTCCTCAAGAAATATCAAGATAAGAACCCCAAGTCAAGAACAAGAATTAGAGGGCCTAAGTACTTATAATAAGAACAAGAACAAAAACAAGACGAGAACAAAGAACGTGGTACCCTAGCATATCAAGGACACGATTAAGAGCCTATAAGTAGGCTACTTACTGAGTCTTGTACTCATTCCTTATTCTCCATTTTTTTCCCAGGTGATAAGGAGCTGGTCGAGGTCGGGAGCGGACTTTGGAGCAGGAGCCATAGACTAACCTCACCTGTCGTCCTTAACCCTTTTGTTTTAAAATGTTTTGCGTCTGTTCCTTATCCTGTCTTTAACTATTATGTTGTATTTTAAATTACTAATGTGCGCACACTATTTTGGTATAATGTAAATTATGTTTTGAATTTTAATGGTTTTATCAAGAAGGAAAAGTTTACCTGCCTTTTAGAGCCATCACGCCTGGTCCTTATAGGGACCATGACACATGCATAGAATAGTCATATTTATTTTCTTAGACTTAGGTTAGAATATGATGTTTTTAATTTAAACGTTTATTTATTTTATTTAGTTTTTTTGTTGTGTAATTTTATTTAGTTTTAAGAGAAAGGTGACGTTTTATGAAAGTTTAAATGAAGTATTTCCATATTCAATGTTCATAAAATGTATACAATGTCGACCTTAAATTAAGTAGAAAATCGGATCGTTACATAAATTGACCTTGGAAAGAACTTGAAGTGGGAAAGAACTTGAAGTGAGCGCTGAACGTTCCTAAACAAATATGTAGTCATCCCAATCTTTTCTTAGGACATACTTAGGGATCAATTGGAATTTCCCTAAAAAGTTGATTTTTCTCATATCTAAGTGAATATGAAATGATTAGACCAAGAACCACATATTAAGAACCTAAAACGGACGTTTTACTCGAAAATTACTTATTAGTACCTAAAACAGAGTTATGAAATTGATCCAGTAAATGACATCAAATGATAAGAAATCACTCAAAGAGAAGTAGGATTTGAGTTACCTCGTTGATCAAATATTTCAAGGCAAGAACACTTAATTCAGATTTGAATCACTCCACAAGCAAGATCGATCATGTAAAGTTTGAATGATTCTAAGCATGCAATTTAAACTACATAGAATTGCAATTATCTCGGAAGGAAAATTTCAATTTTTCCTTGAGTAGCTAATGATTTTGGATGATTTATGGTCTACTCATTTTGCCTTAAGATTTCCAAAAGATTCAATGAAGATTCACGCATGAACAATCGAGGTTGATTCAACTATAAAAACTTTCGACCCACGATCCTCGCTAATTTTTGCCTCCATTTGATTTTCCTTAATATTTATAGCAAATTGTTGGAAGGAATTGAAATAAACATGTCTAATCATCATTTGACTTACAAGGGACAACCATAAAAGTCAACCTAAGAGATGTTTTTTTATTTTTTTTTTGGTCTCCTCAACTCTAGCTTCCATCATCAAAACTGTTCCATTAAGCACCACGAAGCTAAGAAAATTGGTCTAAAAGAGAGATTAAACTTATCTGATAGCTTGATCCTCCAAAATCTCTTTAACATGAGCTTATCAACCTTCACATCATTCGTCAAACATGTTGTTTAGATTCCAAAAAATAAAATTGAGTTTGTTCTAATAGACAAATTTTTCTTTGACGCTCAGATTGAAAATATAATTTTTCCTATAGCATATCTTCAAAAACTCGATGGGTCTTCTAGGCATTTTAAGGCTAAACTCCTTCAACAAAAATGTGGGTAATTTCCCTCTAAATTTATAGGAACAAATTTGAAGGAGTTTGGGGGCCTATAGTTCCTCAATTAGTTAAAAAATAGTACACTCACACTTAAAAAGTATCATGGTTGGATAGCCCTATACCTCGTCATTGATAGCCCCACAATCACGTGCCCCAATTTTGTTTGAATCTTCATAAATCTTTATTTGAAAAGTTCGGGTCAGATTAACATCGATTTTCGCCACTTCAGACACCCTTGGGCCAATCTAAGTCATTGGATGACCTTATAGAACTATAGGTTTTAGGTGGTTTTTATGACGACGTGGACATTTGGATCTCTACGTATCGGAGAAAATATTATTGAGAACAAATCTACGTAAAAGTCTTTAAGGGCTAGTTTTAAAATTTTCAACTTTCAACCTTTTTCTACCTATTTTTATTATAATTCTTCTATTTATTTTGAACTGTTTTAGATTTTTGCTCTATGTTTAATTAAAAATCATATAATTTTATTAAAAATAGGAAATTTACTGAATTGTAGTTATAGACGTAATTTAAATTTTATGAAAGAAAGAAAAAAAGGAAAATAATAGTAAACAAAATTCAACCCAAGAATGCAAACAATATTAGTAACAAAACACTTAATATAGAAGAGTCAATCCAATATAAATGTGCACGTTATCTAAGCTTTACCTTCAATAGCTATCAAAGACGTTTTAGTTTTAGCTTTTTATGACATCGTCTATACATACTGTCAATAATGGGCGTCTCAAAGAGAAGCATGCTCGTTACTGTTTGTATTCTTTTTGTTATCATTAACATACTTGACATGGTAACTCCAGGCAAATTTCTTGATTATAGTGACCCAATAGTTGACGTTAGCTCTCAATGTCAATTGACTCATCAAACTTGCAAACCACCTCGAAGTCCTAATCCGATCAAAATTAAAAGTGGGGGAATGGAAGGCATTCAAAGGACAGGTTCCTTAGACAATACCGTTCGAATGACCGACACCAAGAATGATATAGACAATCCTTGATGTGATTTATCATTATTTATTTGAACAATAGGCCGAGAGTCAAATATTTATCTGTATATTTTCTATATTGTTATTTCTTCTAAATAATAATAAAAAATTGACGGTTCAAAATTAAATCAATTTCAAAAATATAATTTTGTTCGGATAACTGTTTTATTTATTACTTAGTCTAGATAGAACCGGTGATACATTAAATATTAATTTGAACATTTTAAATTAAATATATCCCTTCAAATTTTTTCTTTAAACTAAATTGATCTTTTCAGCGAGCTAGTTATGAGATGTTATGAACATACAAATTATAAATTTTTAAATTATAAAATTAATTAATTAAAAATTTTAATTAATCCATAATTTTCATTTGGTCGTTTCACTATAAATCTATATTTGAACTCTTATGCATGTAGACTAACTTGTCTATTGATATAATCATTACAGACAAGTTCATCCTTTTCGAGTTGCTTATGATTGGTCAAAAGACTGTATTACCCCTATAATTACATTTTCACTTTAAATATCACCCATCATCTAGTGAATAATTTGTTTATGAACGATAGACCAAGTCTCTCTCAGGCTAGTACTCCTTTGAATTAAAAAAGTTCAAATTTTAGACCAATGATCATAGTACCCATCAAATTTCGGACTTGCAGGCTGCACAAATGAACTCTCCATCTACATACTTTTATTTAGAAGACTATTGCTTCTAGTTTTAACTTGGGTAGTTTAAGACTGCTGCTTCTAGTTTAAGATTGTTGCTTTTAGGGTTAACTTGACTAGTTTAAGATGGTTGCTTTTAGTTTTAATTTGGCTAGTTTAAGACGGTTGGCTAGTTTAAGACGGTTGCTTTTAGTTTTAACTTGGTTAACACGACTGCGTCTAGTTTTAACTTGGCTAGTTTAAGACTATTGCTCCTAGTTTTAACTTGGTTAAGACTATTGCTTCTAGTTTTAACTTGGTTAAGACGGTTGCTTCTAGTTTTAACTTGGCTAGTTTAGGGCATATTCAGGGCATGACTGATACCAAATGTTAGGAATAGAGAGAAAACTAGAAAGATCACAAGGACCGGGAGAAACAGTTCTACCATTTTTTAAGGACTCGAGCCCTTCAACAAAAATGTGGGTAATTTTTCTCTAAATTTGTAGAAACAAAATTGAAGGAGTGGGTGATCTATAGTCCCTCAATTGAATCTTCATATATCTTTATCCGAAAAGTTTGGGTCAGATTCATAATTTCTAGAACATCGATTTTCGCCACCTCAGACACCCTCGAATCAATCTCAGTCATTGGTGTCATAGCATACCTATAAGTCTTAAGTGGCTTATGTGGTGACATGGTTGGTTGGATCTCTACGATTTAGAGAAAAACATTTTTATAGCAAATTTACCTAAAAGGCAAAATTTTTCAAACTAATTTTTCAAATATTGACTTTTAGATTTATTTATGCAATTAAGTTTTAAAGGGCTATTTTTAAATTAACCAAATTTTAAGGTTATTTTATTTAAATCCTTTTTCTACTTATTTTAATATTTATTTTTTGAATGTGTTTCTTTTCAGGGTCCTTTTAGATTTTTGCTCCATATTTAATTAAAAATATATACATTTTATTAAAAATTAGAAAATTTACTTTTTGTCATTTTCTTATTTTCAATCTATTTCCGATGAATTGTAGCTATAGTGTGATGTCTCACATTGGTTGGGGAGGAGAACAAACCACCATTTACAAGGGTGTGGAAACCTTCCCCTAATAGACGCGTTTTAAAGCCTTGAGGGGAAGCCCGAAAGGGAAAGCCCAAAGAGGACAATATCTGCTAGCGGTGGATCTAGGCCGTTACAAATGGTATCAAAGCTAGACACCGGACGATGTGCCAGCCTTCTCGCTGTTCCCCGAAGGGGGGTAGACACGAGGCGGTGTGCTAGTAAGGACGCTGGCCCCAAAGGGGGGTGGATTTGGGGGTGGTCCCACATCGATTGGAGGAAGAAATGAGTGCCAACAAGGACGCTGGACCCTGAAGGGGGGTGGATTGTGATGTCCCACATTGGTTGGGGAGGAGAACAAACCACCATTTATAAGGGTGTGGAAACCTTCCCCCAGTAGACGCGTTTTAAAGCCTTGAGGGGAAGCCCGAAAGGGAAAGCCCAAAACCATTTATAAGGGTGTGGAAACCTTCCCCTGGTAGACGCGTTTTAAAGCCTTGAGGGGAAGCCCGAAAGGGAAAGCCCAAAACCATTTATAAGGGTGTGGAAACCTTCCCCCAGTAGACGCGTTTTAAAGCCTTGAGGGGAAGCCCGGTGTGAAAACCTTCCCCTGGTAGACGCATTTTAAAGCCTTGAGGGGAAGCCCGAAAGGGAAAGCCCAAAACCATTTATAAGGGTGTGGAAACCTTCCCCTGGTAGACGCGTTTTAAAGCCTTGAGGGGAAGCCCGAAAGGGAAAGCCCAAAACCATTTATAAGGGTGTGGAAACCTTCCCCTGGTAGACGCGTTTTAAAGCCTTGAGGGGAAGCCCGAAAGGGAAAGCCTGGTGTGGAAACCTTCCCCTGGTAGACGCGTTTTAAAGCCTTGAGGGGAAGCTCGAAAGGGAAAGCCCAAAACCATTTATAAGGGTGTGGAAACCTTCCCCTGGTAGACGCGTTTTAAAGCCTTGAGGGGAAGCCCGAAAGGGAAAGCACAAAGAGGACATCTAGGCCGTTACATATAGACTAATTTAAATTTTATGAAAGAAAGAAAAAAAACGGAAAAATAATAGTAAACAAAATTCTACCAAACAATCCAAACAATATTTGGAACAAAACACTTAATATAGAAGAGTTGATCCATTATAAATGTGCACATTATCTCAGCTTTACCTTCAATAGCTATCAAAGACGCTTTAGTTTTAGCTTTTTCTCACCTCGTCTATACGTATTGTCAATAATGGGCGTCTCAAAGAGAAGCATGCTCGTTAGTGTTTGTATTCTTTTTGTTATCATTAACATGCTTGAGATTGTAACTCATGCCAAATTTCTTGATTATAGTGACCCAATAGTTGACGTTAGCTCTCAATGTCAATTGACTCATCAAACTTGCAAACCACCTCGAAATCCTAATCCGATCAAAATTAAAAGTGGGGGAATGGAAGGCATTCAAAGGACAGGTTCCCTAGACAATACCGTTCGAATGACTGACACCAAGAATGCTATAGACAATCCTTGATGTGATTTATCATTATTTATTTGAACAATAGACCGAGAGTCAAATATTTATTTATATATTTTCTATATTGTTATTTCTTCTAAATAATAATAAAAAATTTACGTTCAAACTTAAATCAATATCAAGAATATAATTTTGTTCAGATATCTGTTTTATTTATTACCTAGTTTAGATAGAATATGTGAACAACAATAAATAAAAATAAAAAAAATCACAAAGATTAAAGATATTCTTATATTTAATATATGAAATATATTAAGAATTAAATATATCACTTCAAAAAAATTTCTTTCAACTGATTTTAGTGTTTCTACGAGCTTACGAGATACTTACGAGAGGTTATGAACATACATATTATAAACTTCGAAGTTATAAAATTAATTAATTTTCATTCTGTCATTTTACTATAAATTTATATTTGAACTTTCATGTATTATAGAATAAATTGTGTCTATTGATATTATCGTTACAGACAAGTTTATCTTTCTCGAGTTGTTTATAGTTACAGTTGGGCCAAAAGTCTGTATTACCTCTATAATTACATCTTTCACTTTAAATATCAACCATCATTTAGTAAATAATTTGTTTATGATCGAACAATAAACTAATTCTCTCTTAGGCTAGTGAAAGAGTAGCACACTATTCTTGGGACAAATTTACTCTCCCTTGCTTACACCAAAGCTAATAGCATAAGTTTTAAGGGACAAATTTTACTCGGAACTTGAACAATAAAGGTTAATCTATGGGTAGACGTTTTTTGGCCTCCTCAACTCTTGCTTCCTTCATCAAAGCCGTTCCATTAATCACCACGAACCTAAGAGAATAGGTATTACTCAAAGAGATTAAGTATTAAGAGTAAATTTTGAAAATGTCGAAGAAATGGCTGAAACTTGTTTAATAGTTTGATCATCCTAATTCTCTTTAACCTAAGCTTATTAACCTTCACATCGTTCTTCAAAAATGTTTCTTAGGTTCCTAAATAAAATTGAGTTCGTCTTAGTGAACAAATTTTTCTTTAAGGCTTAGATTAAAAATCTAATTTTTCCCATACTATATCTTCAAGAACTCGAGTGGGCAATAACGTTCTACGCTTTTTAAGGCCTCAAGCCTTTCAACAAAAAAGTAGCACCTTGGTTCTCAGGTTTGATTATGTCTCTCCTCAAATTAAAGATATGGTTGGCTAGCCCTTGACACAATATCTACCGCTCAAAAGTGTGAATAGATATGAAAATATTATTACTCAACTAAAAATACAAATTTAAGAATGAGAAATGGAATTGGGATCGAATGTTCAATTTTCTTCGTATTCATAACCTTTTGATACGAGTAAAATATTAACTAACTCTTGAGAATAAAATAAAATATATTATTGTTCAAATTTAATAGATTAGAAATAGGTAACATATATTCTCTTACTAATATATTCTTCAAATATTAAATGATTACTAATATCATAACTAAAATAAGTTGCACTAAATTCTGACTGTCTTAGTGCAAGCTTATTTCTAATAACTCTGAAAGCCTTATGAAAAACTTCAAACTTCACTTTGTTTCCCTGTTAACCGCTTGCCTTCTTGTTGGTTCTTTAGCAGCTTTTCTTTTTCTCTTCCTTTTTCCTATGCTTTTTCTTCTTTTTAGCGGTAGCCATTTCTGTGCTCTCTTCTTTAGCTTCCTTTTCAGCTGATGCATCAGGAAGAGTTACAAGGTCAGGTGGGTGCTCAACTTTGGCCTCTTGTGAAGAAAGAGAAGGGTCTGCTGATTTTGATATAGTAGGCCCCTCTCCTAGCTTAGCAAGAATCTTATCCAAATCATCTTCTTCTTCTTGAGCAGTCCTTCCACTCGTTCTTCTGTTTCTTTTTATTTTTTTGAAGTTTCTGCCACCCTAAAATTTTGAGTAGTGTCTCTCCATCTGACATTTCTTTTTCTACCTCTTTATGTGATACATCAAAATTCTTGGTCTTCACTTCTTGATCGATGCCCTTGCTTTTCTTGCACTTGTCATCCAACTGAACTGAAGATTTCAACGAGTTCTTGTCATCCATCCCATTACCTTGTTCTCTTTCACCAACCAAACTGTCTTCCAATTTGTCGCCTTCGTCTGCCACAACATCACGTTCATCCTTGGTACAATTCTCTAAATCAATCGATACATCCTGACTTTCTGATAAACCACCGTCATCACTGCAAGCTTCTCTCTCTTTAGCCACATTCATGCTCTTATCCAACAACTCAGCCTCTACTACAACACTGCCTTTCTGAACTTGGTCTAGATTCTCACTTTCAACCTCCCTCTGACCATTATCAGACTCAAAATGCTTTTCTTCTACCAATTTATCTTCCCTCTCAGGAAACGATTCAGCTTTACTTCCCGTTTTCAATTTCGGATCTAGTTCGGGTTCAAGATTCGGTTTAGGTTCAGATGTAAGCGCAATTTCAGCCTCAGGGTCACGTTCTAATTCTCCTTCCTCCATTTTTCTAGGCCTTTTACTCTTCTTTTCATCCTCATTTAAAGCACAGGAACTCAATTGGGGATGGGTAGTTTCTGTAGGAACAGATGACCTATGATATTTTGAAGATCTCAAATCTGCGTTACCTTCATTCGGTTCTTTCTTCCTCTTTGTCATACAAAATTTCCCTATTTTCTCTGATTTATTCTTCTGTTTGACAACAACATCATAATACTCCACATTAGAAGATGGGCGATTCATTCCCTTAGAGACGCTAGAACCGAAATTTTTAAAACTCGAGTCGTGAGACGATGCTGACTCGCTTGAGAATTCATGATCACTACCATCGCCACCATGCTCTGGGAAGGACAATTTAAAATCCTTGGACTCTTTCCCATCCACCAAATGGGTCGAAAAACACTCACTATCTGCGGTTCTTAATTTAGAAGATTGATAGTTTAGAAACTCACCTTCATCGGGGAACTCCTTGCATGAAACCGCAGAGCTCCTGGATCTCGGAGAGCATGCAAGGCTGCAAACACGAACAGCAGCGCTCCCATAAGCTTTCCGGTCAGCCTGCAAGTCCAGTGAATTGGTAGTTTGATCCAAATCTTCGGAGATAAGGAAACCGTCAGCCTTAGTGTCACGACCCGATTTTCGAGGCTTCGAAAAACCGAATCTTAACTAAAAAGACGAAATCGAAAATAAACAAAAGGAAAATAAAAGAAAAGAAAAGCAAAGTAAAATAGATAAAAATACCATTGAATTAAAACAAAAAAAAAAAAGTTTTGTTTCGAAATTATTACAAAAGGAATGGCAAATATAAAATAAAATATAAATATTTCCAACGGGAAATAAAATTATGAAGAAAAATACAAAAGACTCTAAAAGACCGAAAATGGACTGACGCTCCGAAACGACCCCCTCTGTGACTGTACAGCTCTCAAACGCTCCTCTACCTCGACTAGTAGGCAGCGAACACCTGAGAAAAATCAAGGAGAACGGGATGAGTATAAAAATTATACTCAGTAAGCCACCTACTTGTAGGCTCTCTTCGCATCTTAATTTAACAGAACTCCCACGGTTTCCTAATTCAGTTCTAGGACATCGGGTTCTAACCTTAGTCTCTTGGGGCTTGCCCCTTGAGTTTCACCAGTTCATCGTCCTTTCATTAGTCACCTAGAGGTTCCTTATGCCAAGCTAATGTGGTCGGTATCTCTCTATGAGGTGCTACCTTTACATGGCTATCTAGGACTACATGGTACCTAGCCTAGAGGTGTGCTGAGTACCCCTACGCCCACATAGTTCTCCTATGGGGGGGTGCGACCCAACCCGTTCCCATGCAGCTAATGAGCTGTACGACGTGGAGACACATTTCCCATGCGAAATGGCTAAGAGCAGTAAGGACTGATGGGGGACCCTTGGTCCTTCCACGAAGCTATAGATACCGTTCTCACACTAGCAACCTATGAACACTCCTGAGGTACCTTGTTGCCATAGTAATTAGCTAAGTTCCTAGGGGAAAGTTAAGTCTGGCTAAAGCGACATATCGCTCCTAATGGTAACCCCCTAAGCTTATCTTAGAAATGGGCACTAGAAAATAACGGGGTGTGCATGCAACCGTCTTCTAACATCCTAATATTCATGCAAACTAAGCACGCCGGCTCAACGGGGCGATGGCCTCCATCCAGCACCCAAAACACGAAGTTCGCGCTCAATGTGGCGAATTCATCCATCGAGCACCCGGAACACGGAATACACAATTCCAACATAAATTAAACGCATGCAGACGTATAACGGAAGCTTAAGGCATACAAGCAACACTTAGATAATTCACCCAACACATCATAACAATCCAGCTGATTGATCTCATTCATGGAGAGCTAATTTAAGGCAAAATTACGAACATGCATACATACAATCCAAGCAAACCCTACAAGTATT
>NW_019268542.1:3273072-3284354 GCF_002738365.1 Cucurbita moschata
CTTTCCCATCCACCAAATGGGTCGAAAAACACTCACTATCTGCGGTTCTTAATTTAGAAGATTGATAGTTTAGAAACTCACCTTCATCGGGGAACTCCTTGCATGAAACCGCAGAGCTCCTGGATCTCGGAGAGCATGCAAGGCTGCAAACACGAACAGCAGCGCTCCCATAAGCTTTCCGGTCAGCCTGCAAGTCCAGTGAATTGGTAGTTTGATCCAAATCTTCGGAGATAAGGAAACCGTCAGCCTTAGTGTCACGACCCGATTTTCGAGGCTTCGAAAAACCGAATCTTAACTAAAAAGACGAAATCGAAAATAAACAAAAGGAAAATAAAAGAAAAGAAAAGCAAAGTAAAATAGATAAAAATACCATTGAATTAAAACAAAAAAAAAAAAGTTTTGTTTCGAAATTATTACAAAAGGAATGGCAAATATAAAATAAAATATAAATATTTCCAACGGGAAATAAAATTATGAAGAAAAATACAAAAGACTCTAAAAGACCGAAAATGGACTGACGCTCCGAAACGACCCCCTCTGTGACTGTACAGCTCTCAAACGCTCCTCTACCTCGACTAGTAGGCAGCGAACACCTGAGAAAAATCAAGGAGAACGGGATGAGTATAAAAATTATACTCAGTAAGCCACCTACTTGTAGGCTCTCTTCGCATCTTAATTTAACAGAACTCCCACGGTTTCCTAATTCAGTTCTAGGACATCGGGTTCTAACCTTAGTCTCTTGGGGCTTGCCCCTTGAGTTTCACCAGTTCATCGTCCTTTCATTAGTCACCTAGAGGTTCCTTATGCCAAGCTAATGTGGTCGGTATCTCTCTATGAGGTGCTACCTTTACATGGCTATCTAGGACTACATGGTACCTAGCCTAGAGGTGTGCTGAGTACCCCTACGCCCACATAGTTCTCCTATGGGGGGGTGCGACCCAACCCGTTCCCATGCAGCTAATGAGCTGTACGACGTGGAGACACATTTCCCATGCGAAATGGCTAAGAGCAGTAAGGACTGATGGGGGACCCTTGGTCCTTCCACGAAGCTATAGATACCGTTCTCACACTAGCAACCTATGAACACTCCTGAGGTACCTTGTTGCCATAGTAATTAGCTAAGTTCCTAGGGGAAAGTTAAGTCTGGCTAAAGCGACATATCGCTCCTAATGGTAACCCCCTAAGCTTATCTTAGAAATGGGCACTAGAAAATAACGGGGTGTGCATGCAACCGTCTTCTAACATCCTAATATTCATGCAAACTAAGCACGCCGGCTCAACGGGGCGATGGCCTCCATCCAGCACCCAAAACACGAAGTTCGCGCTCAATGTGGCGAATTCATCCATCGAGCACCCGGAACACGGAATACACAATTCCAACATAAATTAAACGCATGCAGACGTATAACGGAAGCTTAAGGCATACAAGCAACACTTAGATAATTCACCCAACACATCATAACAATCCAGCTGATTGATCTCATTCATGGAGAGCTAATTTAAGGCAAAATTACGAACATGCATACATACAATCCAAGCAAACCCTACAAGTATTTCTTCCTAAATACTGGGTGGTGACTTACCTGGTTGACGCGTGCTCTTTCTGCTAGCGTTTCTTTGCCCATGAGGTGTCTAAAAATACTGATCTCTTTAAATTAGGTCCCTATTCACGTAAAAACTGTATTAGAACTGGAACCGGGACAAAAAATTGGGCAAACAGAAAGCAACCGGGCCAAATTGGCCGTCCCACGCGCGCGGGAAGGCGCCAGTCGCAGGCTGCACGCGCGTCCGCCACGCGCGCCCACCTCCGCGTAGTCGTGGGTCGGCCGGTCCGGTCGGCTTGGCTCGCGTCGCGGTTCGGCCCAGCTTGCAAGCGACACGTGTCGACGCCTCGTTGGAGTTGCGTTTCTCCAGCCGATGGTCGACGCGTGTCCGGCGCCTGTCGCCGCCGTCCGCCGCTCGCCGACCGACTCCCTTATTTTTTTTTTTCTTCTTCTTCTTTCTTCTCTGCCCTCTGAAAACCGAAACACAACCCTCTTTTTCGATTTTTAAATCTTTCGATCCGTAGATCGGATTGACATGATTCCTTCGGTAAAGTTTTAGATCGTGTTACGGGCTACGTCCTCGTATTTTTTTGTAATTTTTGCTTAACTACTGGATGAGTTAAGAAGGTCAGAATTTTGCTCACCGTTCTCGGACAACTCTCGGATCTCCGCCTTCGGGTTGAGGACTCGGCCAAACTTCTTCACAGATCATGCGTAGAGTTGTTCCTAGATGAATATATCAAGATTTCAGATCTTGATTTACAAAGGAAAATCGTAGATCTGAGAAAACGCTCAAGATCCTTACCTTGCGGGTTTTCCGACTTCTTGATGAAAAATGGAACTCCGGCCACCCACATCCTCTTTTCCCTTCCAAGAAAGTCTCTCTGCATGATCTTCACCTCCTTGCATCATGATCTTCACCGGAATAGACTCCGACGGTAGTTTTCGGTGAGTCTTCCGGCGGTTCATCCTTTCTCCTCTCTCTAGGTTCTCTCTACCTCTTTCTCTCACTATCTCTCTTTTGCAGGACTATGGATGGGGTTTCGTTTGGACCCCTTAGGTGGTTGGAGGGGCAAATTTACCTATTTGCCCCTCTCGACTTTTCCTTTTTTTTTTCTTTTTCTATTTCTATTTCTCTTTCTTCGGGTATTACACTTAGAGAAAAGGAAAAGACTATCAAGATCGTCAAAGGTTAGCTTGAAATCTTCATTTTCATCGAATCCCAAATCCAAGGCCGTGAAATAAACTGAAGGGTCACCAGGGACGGCAGAATTGGCATCGGAGAAAAAAAGACAGTCTAGAGGCGGAATTTGGAGGGAATCAAATTCAAAAGCGTAAGTAGTGGAATTAGGATTTTGATCATCTAGATGTACGGCTGAAGTCACGTTTGTTGGATGATCAAGAACCTCAGTGGTTAAGCGGAATTCCTAAATTGGATCTAAAGAATTTTTACTTTCATGTACAACATTTGCTTCTGATTCCTGCATTTTGACTCGGCAATTTGGCTTAATATGGCCTGGCTTTCTGCAACGATGACACACCACTTTCACCTGACAATCTCGTTTAAAATGGCCTAGTTTTCCAGGCCTGTAACAAGCTTTAAATGGTTTCTTTCACGACTCCTCACTTCTGGATTGATTTCCATTGCTTGATGAAGGTTTTGAATGAAAATTCTGTCTTCTTTGATCTTTGACATACAACACATCTTTTGACTCGAGAGAAAACTCGTTGCTGCTAGTCATTTGCTTAATCAAGGCTTCCTTATTGGGAAGAAGATTCTCCAGTCCAATTACTGATTTGTCCACCCGTATATTGAGGAAATAAAAGGCATAAAATCTTTTTGTACCATCTTTTTAGAGGACAAAATTGTCCAAAAATTGTCTGTGGACCGCAAAGGTTCAAGTCATTCATTCCATTGGAGTGTTATTTTTATCCGGTTCTCAATATTACGAAGAAAAGAGTTGTTGCTGTATTTTTTTTTTCTCTTTTTTATATTTAATATATCTCATATATTAACTCTTAATGTGAAGACTTCAAATTAAATATATTTTTAATTTATATAAACTATATTTCTTCAAAAAAAAAAAAAAAAATTCAACAAAATTGATCTTTTTAGTGTTACGGTTAGCTAAAAATGATACCTTCTGACCGTACAAATTATAAACCTCAATGTTACAAAATTAATTAATTAAACTTTTTAATTAATCAATACTTTTCATTCATTAACTGCAAGTCATTTCACCATAAATCAATATTTGAATTCTTATGCAGGATAGAAAAATTGTGTATATTGATATAATTATTACATACAAGTTTGTCTAGTTGTTTACGATTGTGTTGGGTCAAAAGTCTGTTTTACCCCTATAATTACATCTTTTATTTTAAATACCACAAATCCTTTAGTGAATAATTCGTTTATGATCCAACGATAGACTAAATCTCTATACGGCCAGCAAGAGAGTAGCACCCTATTGTTCAAGTCCCGCAATCAATACTTAATAAAAATACTCATCTATTTACCCTATGTGAGAAGTACAAATTTCATCTCTGAAATTATGTTATGTCTACCTATTTGGTCAGGTTCCCAAAATAGTAGACACATTCAATAGAATACAAAAGTGGTTCTCACTCATGCAAATCAAAGGGCAAGCCCTCACGTGCATCAGTTCATAACTTACTCATGTTTAAGAGTGAGTCGCATATGATCATTTTGCCTTAATACAAACTTATTGTAACAATTACAAAGTGGGTTATATCAATAGTATTATGAGAATAAAGAACCCAACCTGAACATGATATTCATATATATTTTATAGCATAAATCCCAACACGAAGTTATCTATTGACCAAGAAGGGTTACTCACCAACCTCCTTTTCTTGGTTTTCTTTTCTTCTTCCTCTTCGTTTATCGGGTACGTTTCTTGACCTCCTCAACTCTTGCTTCCTTCATCAAAGCCGCTCCATTAATCACCACAAACTTGAGAGAATTGGTCTTATTCAAAGAGATTAAGAATTAAGGGTAAATTTTGAAAATGTCAAAGAAATTGTTGAAACTTATCTCATAGCTTGATGCTCCTAATTCTCTTTAACATGAGCTTATCAACCTTCCACACCATTCTTTAAAAATGTTTCTTAGGTTCCTAAAAAAAAATTGAGTTGGTCCTAGTGAACGAATTTTTCTTTTAAGGCTTAGATAATACCGTTCGAATGACTGACACAAAGAATGATATAGACAATTCTTGATGTGATTTATTATTATTTATTTGAATAATAGGCCAAGAGTCAAATATTTATCCATATATTTTTATATTGTTTTAGAAAACTTAATATATCTTTCTTCTAAAGAATAAAAAAAACATTGGCCAAAATTAAATCAAAATCGATGATATAATTTTGTTTTGGTAACGGTTCTATTTTTTACTAATCTAGATATAATATATGAATAGTAAAACAAATATGGTTATGGCTCATGCAAATCAAAGGGTAAGCCCGCATGAGTTCATAACACACTCATGATTAAGAGTGAGTCGCATATGATTATCTTATGAAATATTAATCTTCTCGATTAATGAATTTATAAAGAGATATTAAGTGGGTTATATTAGTAGTGTTACCAGAATAAGATACCAACCTGAACCTGATATTCATATATGTCAATCACATTTGATTAATGTAATAGCCAAAAAAAAAACTAATAATAATAATAATAATAAATAAAATAAAAAAATAAAAATAGTTATAAAAAAATGGTTTTAAAAATAATAAAAAAATAAAAAATAATAAAAATAATAATAATACAAGAACCCATGCCTCTCTCCCCCACAAATTTGTCACATCCCCAAATAGCAATAGATTTAAAGTAAGGGATAGAAAAATTTATAGGTAAGATCTTATTTTTGTTGTAGTTATTTAGATTTCTAATTATTATTATAGAAAATGGATCAATAACTAAAAAAGAAAATATTGAAGATTTGTTTGAGGAAATAGCAGTAGATTTAAAGAAAGACCGAGTATTATAAAATATGGAGGGAGCTTGAAATTGATGTCATGGGTTCACATAGGCTGACTTGGATGCAGATGACAAAATCATATTTTTATTTAGGGAACATTGGGGACAGTATGAGAATGTTTGCTTAATCCACCGCACACCTAAATGGTGTGTGAAATTTCTCTATTTATACTCAAATAAATTACAAGGATATGGAAATAACAATAAATGGAAAGATACATATGGTAAGAAGGCAAATATCTAGATATTTGCCTCATAATAAAATATCAAATATGATATATATGGTGAACTATAATTTGGTACTAAATATCCTTAACACCCCCCACAAGCTAATCGTTGGATTTGAACGAACGTGAAGCTTGAATCTGAAAAATTCAAAGAGAGGTTGAGAAACACTTTTCATGAAGATGTCAACAACCTGGTTCGGAGGAGGCGTAGAGAAACACTTTCTTGCCATCGAAAACTGTAGAGGGATCGTTGCTCAGCGGCGATGTTGCCTTGGCTTCGGCGAGAGTATGTCTAACACATGAAGAGAGATTGTCGCTCAGCGACAATGCTGCCCTTGGCTCCGACGAGAATATGTCTAACTTAAGAAGTAGAAGGGTGAAACCTAGAGTAAGGGACAAAGACAATGGTGAAGCCGGAAGAGTCGCCACTTTGGGTGAATGAGCCAATTTTTGTGAGAAGGGGGGCGACGACTTGGTTGGTGAAGAGGCTAGTGTGGCGCCTAGATTCCAAAGGTAAATCTCTGCAGAAGGTCGATAGGTTTCTCGAGATTCTGTATATTTTGGATGGGAACACTCATGAGGATTCTGAGGTTAGGGTTTCTGTGAAGGATGAAGGATTGGTTGGGAAGAAAATGAGAGAGACAATGTTGGCCAACGGGAAACCGAGTATGTTGGAGAAGGTGAGGTTGTATGTACAAAGTATGGCGAAGAATGATTTGGAGGTCAAAAGGTAGAGCCGAAGAGTAATCAATCGGCTCCATCTGTGGCAGCCATTGAGACGGCCCTTGCGGCGTCAAAGCCAGTAGGGATGGTGGGGAAGAATAATAGAGGATTCAGAAGCCATTGAAAAGAAAGGATCGAGGTTGTTAAACATGGATTTGATACCATGAGAATGTTTTCTTAATCCACCACACTTTGGTGTGTAAAAGTTCTCTATTTATAATCAAATAAATTACAAGAATATGGAAATAACAATAAATGGAAAGATACCTACGGTAAGAAGGCAAATATCTAGATATTTTCTTTATAATAAAATATCAAATATGATATATATGGTAAACTATAATTTTGTACTAAATATCCTTAACACACCAGCTTAAGTTAATCAAGTAAGTGACGTTACTATAGACATAGTTATATTTGATGTTGATGCCTCGTGGTTCTACACGTGTCATATATATTGATATGTGTGAATTGTTTGTGAATCGATATGCTTATGATATGTTATGTATATGTTATGATATGTGGATTATATGATAATACTTACGGTACGTTGTGTTCAATGATATGTTTGAGATATGATATGAGAGTGATGCACTAAACGTAAGGTAACAATATGAGTAAGATATGTTCATGGAACATTAAGGTTAGGGTTCGTATCGAAATGCTATGGATATGAGAGATCGATAAAAACGATATGGTCACGATCGATTGATAAAAGAATACGTTTAGGTTATGGGTAGAAAGGGATAAGATTATAATAGATTGATAGAACGATAGGGTTAAGATACGTCCCTGTAACGATATGACTAAGGTACGTTCATGTAACGATATGACTGTGATATGTATAAGACCGTTAAGGCCATGTTAAATTAGGGAACGATATGACCATGAAATGTTTACGATATGATATGATTATGATACGACATGTGAATGTTATGTTATGATATGAAAGTGATATGAAATATGTTATGGTACGAGATATGGTAATAAATTGACAGGTTTATGATATGATATATTGTAATGCGATATGTTATGGTATGAGTTGAGATGTATAAGAGGAGATGTTATGTTAAAAGCATGGAATGTTATGTTATGTCTCTTAAATTGTATGTTTACAGCATGATATGAATGATATGAAATCACGATAAATGATATGAAATATAACCTCATTAGAGTTGCATATGATATGAGAACTGAAAAGTGAGAAATAATATGATATGAATGATAAACGATATGTGAAATGATATGAAAAATGATATAATATGTACGCAACGCTAGCGGGATTATATTAAATGATAATGAAAATGGAAAAATATTGAGACCTCATCATTATGTGTGCTCATGCATTGGGGGATACTTCTATTCCATCACGAGGGTACATGCGTACACCACTAGATAGGTCTAGTTAAGGCAATACATTTCTGTATGACTGACGACGACATTGTAACTCGAGACCATGTGTCACGACCCAATATTTTACTACGGACCGTGACTAACGACAAGACACAAATGCAAAGTGATTTAAATATAAAATAAAGAAAATCCTTAATTTTCAATAAAGTTTTTGAATGACAAACAACAGAACACATTATAGTTTGGAAATAAATTTCAAAAGAATGCAAATACAAAATAAAGACTGGATTGACTCCCTGGGACAACCCGTTCCTCTGTGACAATCCCCGTCTCCATCACGCCCGCCCTTGACCGATGCCTCGCGCTCCTGAAAAAAAGGAAAACATAGCAAGGATGAGTATAAAAATTATACTCAGTAAGCCACCTACTTGTAGGCTCTCTTTGCATCTTAATTTAACAGGTTCCCTCGGTTTCCTAATTCGGTTATAGGACATCTGGTTCTAATCTTAGTCCCTTAGAGCTTGCCCCTTGGGTTCCACCGGTTTATCGTCCTTTTATTAAACGCCCAGAGGTTCCTTACGCTAAGCTAATATGGTCGGTATCTCTCTATGAGGTGCTACCTCTACATGGCTATCTGGGACTACATGGTATCTAGCCTAGGGGCGTGCTGAATACCCCTACGCCCATACAGTCCCCCCTATGAGGGGGCGCGACCCAACCCGTTCCCATGCAGCTAATGGGTTGTACGACGTGGGGACACATTTCCCATGCGAAATGGCTAAGAGCAGTAAGGACTAATCAGGGACCCTTGATCCTCCCACGGAGCTATAGATACCGTTCTCACACTAGCAATGTATGAACACTCCTGAAGTACCTTGTTGCCGTGGTAAACCGCTAAGTTCCTAGGGGAAAGTTAAGTCTGGCTAGAGCGACATATCGCTCCTAACAATAATTCCCTAAGCTTATCATAGAAATGGGCCCTAGCAATTAATAGAGTGTGCCTGCAACCGTTTTCTAACATCATAATATATAATTCATGCAAACTAGGCATACCGGCTCAACGGGGCAATGACCTCCATCAAGCACCCAGAGCACGAAGTTCGTGCTCAATGGGGCGAATCCATCCATCAAGCACCTGGAACACGGAATACACAATTCCAGTATAAATTAAACGCATGCATACATACGGCGGAAGCTTAAAGCATACAAGCAACACTTAGATAAATCACCCAATACAATCATAACAATTAGTCTGATTAATAATTTACATGGAGAGCTAATCTGAAGCAAAATTACTAGCATGCATGCAATCCAATCGAATCCTACAAGTGTTTCTTCCTAAATACCGGGTGGTGACTTACCTGGTTGACGTGTGCCTTTTTGCTAGCATTTCTTTGCCCGTGAGGTGTCCAAAAATACTGATTTCCTTAGATTAGGTCCCTATTCACGTAAAAACAGTATTAGAACTAGAACTGGGACAAAAATCGGGCAAACAAAGGGCAACCGGGCCAAAACGGCCGTTTTACGTGCTAGCAGTGCGCTGACCATGCGCGTGGACGTGCGCCAGTTGCAAGCCGCACGCGCGCCTACCACACACGGCAGCCACTGCGTAGTCGCAGGTCGGCTGGTCCGGTTCGGCTCGCGTTTGCAGTTTGGCTCGGCTTTGCAGGTGACACGTGTCGTCGCCTCGCTGGAGCTATGTTGCTCCAACTAACGGTCGAAGCGTGTCCGACGCCTGTCACGCCGCCCTTTGCCGCTCGCCAGCCGACCTTCTTTTTTTTTTCTTCTCTCTCCTTTACAATCCGTAAGACAGTCCCCTTTCCGATTTTCATGTCTTTCGATCCGTAGATTGGATCAATATGATTTCTTTGGCAAAGTCTAGATCGTGTTACGGGCTACGTCCTAGTATTTTTTTGTAATTTTTTGCTTGACTACCAGACGAGTTAAGAGCGGCGGAAGTTCGCTCACCGTTCTTGGATCTCCGCCTTCGGGTTGAGGTCTCGGCCAAATTTCTTCACAGATCGTGCGTAGAGTTGTTCCTAGGTGAATATTTCAGCATTTTAGGACTCGATTCACATAGGAAAAACTCATATCCGAAAAATGTTGTTCAGAACCTTACCTCGGGAAACGTTCTTGGATCTTGACGGATCGTCGGTCCCGCTAGCCTCTCAATCCTTGTACAAGTCTCGTCTGAAGGTGGACTCCGATGGTGGTCCAATAAACTTCCCGGCTGACTCCTCTCAGATTTCTCTTTAACTCTCTCTTTCTTTTGCAGGGGATTTGACAGGGTTCTCCTTGGATCCCTCTTAGGGGGCAAAATGACATTTTTTCCCCTCAGTTGACTTAGCCCCTCTATTTTTATTTTTATTTATTATTATTATTATTATTATGTTTTTTGCATTACAAACTCTCCCCTCCTTAGGAGCTTTCGTCCCCGAAAGTAGCTATCTCTTGGAAGAGTTCGGGATAAGCTCTCCTCATGTCCTCTTCTCGTTCCCAGGTTGCCTCTTCCTCACGGCGGTTACCCCATGAGACCTTTACCAAGGGAATATCTTTGTTGCTGTGATGTCCCACATTGGTTGGGGAGGAGAACAAATCTCCATTTATAAGGGTGTGGAAACCTTTCCCTAGCAGACACATTTTAAAGCCTTGAGGGGAAGCTCGGAAGGGAAAGCCCAAAGAGGATAATATCTGCTAGCGGTGGATCTGGGTCGTTACAGTGGGTATCAGAGCTCTAGGTTTTAGATTCTGTAGACTAGCCTACAATGTAGGCTTGGCACGTTCCATGGTCCCAACGTCGATGCCCCGTTACCGTCAGGTACGCCTCGCACAAGATAAGAAAAGAGAAACGTTTTCAAACTCGCATGCATTTTTATGTTATTGTTACTGAAATTGTTGTGATATTTCACGTATTTATTTAAGAGCATGATGTGATGTGTTGCATGTTGAGTAATTTTGTTTGCAATATGATGTGAACTTAGTAGATGTGATGCATAGCATAATTTCATAGGTAATGAGCCTTAGACTTAAGAGATGATATCTTGGTTTCTAGAACCATGCTGCCTAGACCATGCGAAAGAGTAAGACGAGGAAGGGGACGACCTTCTATTAGAGGTAGAGGACGAGGTGAGGCTGAAGAGAGCCCACCTCGAGAGGGATCAGAGATAGGGTTTGAATTAGAACCCTTATTGCATGTATGGTCGGTAAGCAGCCCTAAGAGGGTAGACATAGTAACTAAGGATAGAGTAAAGAATGACCAAGCAATAGTAGGCGACCAAACTCTAAGCGTAGTCCTAATAGTAGTAAAGATGACCGACTTCGACGTAATACTAGACATGGATTGACTAGCTGCAAACCGTGCTAGTATAGACTGTCGCAAAAAAAAAAAAAAAAAAAAAAAAAAAAAAAAAAAAAAAAAAAAAAAAA
>NW_019268542.1:3285045-3299216 GCF_002738365.1 Cucurbita moschata
TAGCAAAAAAAAAAAAAAAAAAGAGAGAGATATTCTCACCACCGGTGTGACCTAGCTTTAAATTTAAAAGTACAAGTACTGGGGCTACCTCAAAGGTAGTCTCAATGATGAAAGCAAAGAGACTAGTCCAACAAGGCGGTTGGACTATATTAGCATGTGCTATAGACGTAAGAGGAAAAGAAAAGACCCTAGAAAACGTGCCTATCACAAACGAGATCCCAAATGTGTATCCAGATGACCTACCTGGAATACCCCCTTCCCGAGTGGTCAACTTCATCATTGAACTCAAGTCGGGAACTGGGCCTATTTCTAAAGCACCCTATCACATGGCGCTAGCAGAATTGAAATAAATCAAAGCGCAATTACAAGACTTACGGGATAAAGGGGTTCATTCGACCTAGCATATTCCCCTAGGGTGTGCCAGTGTTGTTTGTTCAAAAGAAAGATGGATCAATGCGTTTATGCATTGATTACAGAGAGTTAAATAAGAGAACCATAAAGAACAAATACCCTCTACCTAGAATAGAAGACTTATTCGATTAACTAAGAGAAGCAACTATATTTTCTAAGATAGATCTGCGGTCAGGTTACCATTAAATAAAGAGTAAAGAAAAAGATGCACCAAAGATAGCATTTAGGACAAGGTATTATCGCTACAAGTTCGTGGTGATGTCATTTGGCCTCACCAATGCTCCAACAGTGTTAATGGAGTTAATGAACCGAGTGTTCAAGGACTGTCTAGACACTTTTGTGATCGTGGTCATTGATGACATCCTAGTGTACTCGAAAACAGACTTGGAACACTAGGAACACCTCTGAAAAGTCCTAGCCACCCTAAGAGAGAACAAGTTGTATGCCAAGTTCTCAAAGTGTGAATTTTGGTTACGATAAGTCTCTTTCCTAAGATACGTGACGACAAAGGACGGAGTATCCATAGATCCTACTAAGGTCAAAGTGGTCACAAAGTAGGAACACCCAACTTCGGTAATATCAGTACAGAGTTTCTTGGGACTAGCAAGATACTATCGAAGGTTCGTGTAGGACTCCGCTAAAATAGCCTCGCTTTTGACACAGTTAACAAGAAAAGGGGTACCATTTATATGAAATGATGCTTGTGAGGCAAGCTTCCAGAACCTAATAGAGAGATAGGTAACCGTCCCGGTACTCACGGTTCCCAAGATTTAAGAAGAGTACGTAATCTATAGTGACGCCTTCAAAGAATGGACTAGGATGTGTGTTAATGCAACACGTTAAAGTTGTTGCATACGCGTCCCGTCAACTAAAAGAATACGAAGATAATTACCCTACCCATGACCTGGAATTGGCCGCTGTAGTGTTCGGGCTGAAAATTTTGTGACACTACCTGTACGGAGAGTAAATTAAAAGTTTAACCGACCACAAGATTTTAAATATTTCTTCACCCTAGAAAGAGTTAAATATGAGACAGAGAAGGTGGTTAGAATTGGTGAAGGACTACGATGTAGATATCTAGTACCACCCTGGAAAAGCAAATATGGTCGCAGACGCTTTGAGTAGAAAGGCGGCCCACTCTTCGGCCCTCATTACGAGGGAAGTAAGGGTACAAAGAAAATTCGAGGGAGCCAACATAGTTGTAGCGACCAAGAGAATCATAGCACAACTGGCCCGACTCATGGTACAACCTACGCTTAGGCAGAGAATTATTACCTCCCAACGAGAGGATCCTAACTTACAGAAAGTCCTAGGACAGCTAGACGAAAGTCCGGTAGATGGATTCTCGAAGTCATCGGATGAAAGACTATTGTACCAGGGACGCTTATGTGTTCCGGCAATAGAAGATTTAAGGAAAGAGATACTGACGGAAGCTCACAACTCGCCATTTGCCATGCATCCAGGAGGTAGTAAGATGTACCAAGATTTAAAACAACACTTTTGGTGGAAGAGTATGAAGAGGGATGTGGCCGGGTTTGTGAGCAAGTGCTTAGTTTGTCAACAAGTAAAAGCTCCAAGACAAAAGGCTGCGGGGTTGTTGCAGCCCCAAAGCATACCGGAGTGGAAGTGGGAAAACATAGTGATAGACTTCATAGTAGGTTTACCCAAAACGCCCAAAGGCTATACAGTGATCTGGGTAGTTGTCGATAGGTTGACCAAGTCGGCACACTTTCTACCTGGGAAGGTTACATATACAGTGGACAATTGGACACAACTGTATGTGAAAGAAATAGTAAGACTACATGGAGTCCCAGTGTCAATAGTGTCGGATCGGGATCCACACTTTACGTCAGTGTTTTGGCGCGGACTTCAAAAAGCACTGGGTACCCACCTCGACTTCCGCTTTTCACCCCCAAATAGATGGACAAACGGAGCATTTAAACCAAATTCTAGAGGACATGTTACGCGCTTGCGTACTAGATTTTAAGGGAAGTTGGGATTCCAAACTCCACCTCATGAAATTCTCGTATAACATCAGTTTCCAAGCAACTATTGGAATGGCACTGTTTGAGGCCCTGTACGGGAAACGGTGTAGGTCCCCATATGTTGGGACGAAATAGGAGAGAGAAAATTAGTAGGACCCGAGCTTGTTCGACTCACGAATGAGGCTGTCCAGAAAATTCGAGCGAGAATGCGTACCGCTCAAAGTAGACAGAAAAGCTACGGCGATGTAAGGCGTAAAAGCCTGGAGTTTGAGATAGGGGACCCAATATTCCTCAAGGTGGCACCTATGAAAGGTGTGTTAAGATTTGGACATAAGGGCATGTTAAGTCCTAAATTCATTGGACCATTCGAGATCCTAGAGAGAGCCAGCCCACTCTTCCCCTCCGCCTCTACCTTCGGCCCAGCCCAACTACAGCGGCCCAAACCTCAAACTAACCTAGAAGCTACGGTTCAGTTGAACCAACTCGAGACCAGACCCACGGTCCAATCGAGCCGGCCTGCAACACAAATACTTGCGGCCCAGCCCAGTAAGCCGAGGCCCAATGATAGTCTTGGCCCAGTAGCCTTCCGCTGCCCGCGACCCGAACCACGACCCGAACCGGACTGCGACCTGCGTTTCAACCCGATGCTACCGCACGACGTGGCTCGCTCTGCTGCTGCCACGTGTCACAAGCAGCGCACGCGGTCCTTCGGCTCGACTCAAGCTCCCTCTGGCGGCTCCTCCGGCAGCTTCCAACGGATGTTTGGCTCAGCTCACCTGTTTTCAGCCCAGTTTCCACTATTTCGACACTTTCGGATCTGTTTTCGGCCTCGATTAAGGTATCCGAGGCCGTTTTAGTGTCGTATTTGACATTTATTGAATTATAGGTAAATTAATTGTGAAATACTAACGGAAAGTGGTGAACGGTGTGATAGGAAACAAACCCCGGCAACGTAGGAAGCAGCTCTCACGAAATGGGAGCTTACGTTTAGCTATTTAGGGAGTACTTCGGCCAAGGCCAACCAAGTAAGTGGCCTTACTATAGGATAGGCTAAAAAAATTGTATGAGTTATGATAATGTGTGGGTTACGATGCTTGATGATGTGTACAGTATATACATATTTTGATGAATGACGTACTTGATATTTTTATGCACTTTGTGGCAATGTGATGAGTATGATGATTGCATGACGTTTACCTTAATATGATGATGTTTTCCATATTGAGCATGTTATATGATGATGAGTGCCATATTGCATCATGTCGTTAGATCGACATAGGACACAACCCTAAGAGCGTGAAAATGATATTAATATAAATATCCACAAGTATGTGTTACCTAGAGTAACAAAGAGATGAGACTAGAGGGTTATGTCAGAAGAGACATTATGATGGATTTAGAGGGACCTCATGCATATTGTACGTTCTTAAGCATAAGGCTACTTCCCCTAGAGATGATGAGTGCGGATGCGCACCATATGATGAGTGCGAATGCGCACAGGTGCGAATGCACACAGATGAGGGTGTTCATGAGGCGCATGACACTATGGGGTTTCGTTGACCTCCGGACGTCGCTACAGATTAGCTTGACTAGAGGGTCCAGGGGGTGTGCGAGTGCCCTGGGGATTCACACTCGCACTTGTGAGTCGTGTGTAGGGAAGTACTACACATCCAATTTGTCCGAGACTGGAGGCCACCCCTAAGATGATTAGAGATAGGTCCCTAATTTCATGATTGCATGTGTTTGCATTAGCATGGCCCCTATAGTGGGGTCACTTACTGAGTATTTCGAGAAATACTCAGGCCGTGTGCCATATTATTTTTCAGGTAAAGGCAAGGCTCCCATGTACGGTTGACGGTGGCATTGTGATTAGAGACTGTGGCGCGTGCATTGGATAGTTGCATATTTACAATTCCTAGACTTGGTTAGAATAGGGCGTTTGCATTTCATTCATTTATATTATTTAATTTGTAATCGTTTTTATCTTTTTCAACTCCAGCATGAGGTTTGAAACACGTAAGTCTGGCAGTGTTTTCCAATGTTTGAACGTATTCTGAAGTTTAAAATTTTTCCACTAATAAAGATGAGCATTCTTAGATTTTTTCTGCATTAGAGAAGAGCATGAGACGTTAGTGGCGACTCTAGATATGTGGAAATTTAGGGTCGTTATAAATTGTATCAGAGCCAGTCACCGGACGATGTGTCGGCCTTCTCGCTGTTCCCCGAAGGGGGCAGACACGAGGTGGTGTGCTAGTAAGGACACTAGGCCTCAAAGGGGGGTGGATTTGGGGTTGGTCCCACATCGATTAGAGAAAGGAAAGAGTGCCAGCGAGGACGCTAGGCCCCGAAAGAGGGTGGATTGTGATGCTCCACATTGGTTGGGGAGGAGAACAAATCACCATTTATAAGGGTGTGGAAACCTTTCCCTAGCAGGCGCGTTTTAAAGCCTTGAGGGGAAGCCTGAAAGGGAAAGCCCAAAGAGGACAATATCTGCTAGCGGTGGATCTGGGCCGTTACAGTTGCAAAACCGCCTAGTGTCTCGAGCCAAAATTCTGCTAGGCTTCTCCTCGTAAGACAGATCTTCCCGAAGGGGAAGCATCTCATGCTCGATTACATGAGTAGGGTCTGGAGTCTACTTTTGCAGCATGGATACGTGGAACACATTGTGCACGGTGGCAAGGTTCGGTGGCAGGGCAATTCTGTAAGCCACAGCCTCAACTCTTTCTAGAATCTCGATTTCCCCTTCTTTCCGAACCTCAACACCCCCCTCATAAGGGATACCTTTAGGAACACGTGGTTACCCACCTCAAATTTGAGATCCTTTGTACGCATATTTGCATAGCTTTTCTGTCGGCTATGTGCGGTGAGTATCCCTTGCTTGATTTTCTGCACCGCTGCATTGGTGACCTGAACCAACTCTGGTCCCAATAGTTGCTACGTGCCTACCTCTTCCCAAAACACTGGTGCTCGACACCTACGCCCATACAGTGCCTCAAAGGGGGCCATCTGAATGGTCACTTGATAACTATTATTGTAGGCAAACTCCATTAAAGGCAGATGTTCGTCCCAGCACCCAGAGAAATCTAAGGAACAGGCTCGCAACATATCCTCTAAAATCTGGTTCAGCCTTTCAGTCTGCCCGTCCGTTTGAGGATGGAACGCTATAGTGAACCTCAACTGAGTTCCTAGTGTTTTCTGGAGACTTTTCCAAAATTGAAAGGTGAACCTAGTGTCCCGGTCTGATACTATGGACACTGGTACCCTATGCAGGCATACTATCTCCTTGATATATAATTGAGCCCACCGATCCACCCGATATGAGGACTTTCCTGGAATGAAGTGTGCCGTCTTGGTCAGTCTGTCCACAACAACCCAGATGATGTTGAAACCCTGCTTTGTCTTTGGCAAACTCGAGATGAAATCCATACAGACTGCTCCCCATTTTCACTGAGGAACGTTCAGGGGCTGTAGCAATCCTGCTGGGCGCTGCCTCGGGGCCTTCACCTGTTGGTAGGTCAAGCAACGACTTACGAAATCTGCTATATCCTTCTTCATTCTAGACCACCAGTATTATCTTTTCAAATCCTGATACATCTTCATACTTCCAGGGTGGAACGTATAAGATGTATCATGGGCTTTGGTAATAATATCTTTTAAGATTCCCTCGTCTTAGGGAATGCACAAGCGGTTTTGCCATAGCAGACCCCCGTCTGAGGAGATAGAATACCCTGCTGGCCTCTATGTCTCAGTTTGACTCCGCACTTTATTGAGGTGTTCATCAGACCTCTGAGCAACGATGATTTTCTTTCGTAGGGTGGGTGTATGGTTAGCTGTGCCATCTGCACAGTACCACCTTTAACCACCACGTCTATCCCAGCCCTCTTCATCTCATCTTGTAGTCTTTCCTGTGTGGTGATCATCGCAGAAGTATGCACAGCCTTCCTGCTCAATGCATCCGCTACAACATTGGCTTTGCCTGGATGGTACAGGATCTCTATGTCATAATCCTTTACCAGTTCCAACCATCGTCTTTGTCTCATATTGAGCTCCTTCTGTGTGAACAAGTACTTGAGGCTCTTATGATCGGTAAGACTTGTACTTTTTCCCCATACAGGTAATGCCGCCAAGTTTTTAGAGCAAACACTACCGCTGCTAACTTGAGGTCATGCGTTGGGTAGTTTCGTTCATATTCCTTCAGTTGTCGAGAAGCATACGCTATCATCTTACCCTTCTGCATGAGCACACACCCCAAACCTTTCCCTGATGCATCACTGTACACCACGAGATTACCTGACCCGTTTGGAACTGTAAAGACTGGTGCAGCTACCAACCTCTTCTTGAGTTCCTGGAAACTCTATTCACAAGCTGGAGTCCAAGCAAAGGGCTTGCTCTTCTTGGTTAGCTGAGTTAGCGTTGAAGAAATTTTGGAGAAATCCTTGACAAATCTTCTGTAATATCCAGCTAGCCCTAAAAAACTCCTCACCTCTGTGACTGTGGTCGGCTATGGCCACCTCATCACTGCTTCTATCTTAGCTGGGTTCACTATAATCCCCTTGCTTGATACTAGGTGACTCAGAAATGCTACTTCAGACAACTAAAACTCGCACTTGGGAAACTTGGCATTCAACTGCTGGGCTCTCAGTAATGTCAAGACTTTTCTTAGGTGTTTTTCATGATCTACCTCTGACTTAGAGTATACCAGAATGTCGTCGATGAACACTATGACAGAAGTGTCTAAGAATTCCTTAAACACCCTGTTCATTAGTTCCATGAAAACTGCTAGTGCATTGGTAAGACCAAAAGACATAACGAGAAACTCGTAATGTCCATAACAACTTCTGAAGGCTGTCTTGGGTACGTCCCCTTCTCTGACCCTCAACTGATGATACCCCGACTTTAAGTCAATTTTGGAGAAGACTGTTGCTCCTTGTAGCTAATCAAACTTGTCGTCAATTCTTGGGAGAGGGTACTTATTCTTTATAGTGACCTTGTTTAATTCCTTGTAATCAATACCCAATCGCATGGATTCGTCTTTCTTCTTGACAAACAGAACAGGGGCTCCCCAGGGTGATACACTGGTCGGATGAAACCCTTATCCAACAGCTCCTGTAACTGTTTCTTCAATTCTCTAAGTTTTGCAAGTGCCATCCTATAAGGTGCCTTGGAGATCGGTACAGTTCCTAGTTCTAAATCGATCCCAAAATCGACTTCCCTACCTGGGGGCAAACTTGGCAGATCCTCCGGAAAGACATCTACGAACTCCCTGACGATGTGTACCGATGAGGTTATTTGTTTGTTACTATTGTCTAAGGTCACACTAGCTAGAAATGCACTTGCGGCACTACGAATCAGCTTCTTAGCCCTTAGTGATGTTATGAAGCTTGGGGCACCTTTGGAAGTGGCTCCCTTATAAATAAAGTTGTCCCCTGACGAGAGCTTGAGAGTCACTATTCGAGTCTCGCAATCTATCAAAACGCGATTCTGGCCTAGCCAATCCATACCCAAGATGACATCGAAGTCTTGCATAACACTATCAGTGTAGCTTCGATGACACGCCCTAATATTGTTACACCACCTTCCTTAACCCTATGGGTAACTAGCAATAGTTCGTGAGCAGGGGTGGATACAGATAGGGTAATCTCTAAAAGTTCTTTCTCTAGGTGTGCTAGCTCTACAAACTCCTCAGATACGAATGAATGGGTCGAAACCGAATCAAACAATACTAAAGCAAGATGGCCAAATACGGGTAGTGTACCTGTGACAACTGCATCAGGCTGCTCAACTTGCCTGGCTGTTGTTGCATGGGCTACAGCTCGCCCCTGCTGATGTTGAGCACCCTGGCCCCTCTGATGCTGTACTGCAGGTAGGTTGACACGCTGATCGTTCCTCTAAGGGCAATCCACTGCAAAGTGCCCTACCTGGCTGCATCTGTAGCAGGCGCCTGTTCCTGCTCTGCATTCCCCCGTGTGAGGACGCCGACAGTTAGGACAAAGGGTCATGTTCCATACCGGGGCCCTTCTTCGTTTATCAGTGCGGCCACAGGGAGGTCTACCAGTTCGGGGGTGGCTAGGGTCTGCCACCTTTCCCTGGGCTGCAGTGTGGGATGATTGTGTTATTCCCAACTATAGCTTGTCGGTGCGGGACGCGTCGAGCAGGGTCGCCACTTGAAGGGCTTTCGTATAGACGAAGGATGACTAGGATGCCACTTGAAGGGCTTTCGTATAGACGAAGGATGACTAGGATGCCACATTCTCCCTTAGTTCCTCCCTCAGTCCAGCGATAAATCGTTCGCCCTTCAACTTCTCAGAACAAACATAGGCTGGAGAAAACCTTGCCAGCCTATTAAACTCCAAGTCATATTCTGTAACGACCCGAAATTTTCTACTTAATTTAAGGTCGCTACTGTATACCTACCATAAACATTGAATGCGGAAGACTTCATTTAAATTCCATAAAACATAACCTTTAACTTAAAACACAGCCATGGACTTACGTATTTCGAAAACATCTTTAAAACGACACAACAAAAGACTCGAAATAAAATAAATAAGCGTTTAAGTTTAAAACATCCTATTTTATCCTAAGTCTAAGAAAATAAATGCCACTATCCTATGCATGTGTCATGATCTTGAGTTGCGATGTCATCGTCAGCCGTACAGGAATGCCTTGCCTTAACCTGAAAAATGTAGTAGCACATGGCTTGAGTATTTAAAGAAATACTCATTAAGTGACCCCCTATTGGGGTTAAATGCAACAATCACATGCAATGAAATGATGGGACCTATCTTTCATTTCGTTTCGTTTCGTTTCGTTTCGTTTTCCTAACAGGTAATCATGGACGTGTACCATATACTCTACACGCAGCCCATACGTGCGAGTATGGGCTCACCAGCTAGTTCGCACACTGCTGGGCCACTGTCCCTAGCCGGTGGGCATGCTCTGGGGGCCCACCGAGACCCGTTAAAACTAAAATCGTCACGGTAGCGCTATGCAGGGCATAATGATCGTTGTCCTGCCATTTGGATGTACGCGTCCGTACCCTTGTGATGGGATAGGGGTATCCCCCCAAATGCATGATCACACAATATGCATGAGGTCCCACTAGTTCTATAGTCATCATTTAATGAACATAACCTCGTGTCACGTTTTCATGCTTACATGTAATTCTCATTCTCATTTCGTTACATATCATACATATTCCTAGCGGGGTTATGTATCATGCAATTTACCGTATTTCATGTCATACAATTCATTCAGTTACATTTCAATACTCATACAATAAGCCATAATCGTACAAGGGCCACACATCGTCACATGCATTCATATCACATCAACTAAGCAGCATAAATAACATACATTCACGTTCACATGATTCCTACTTAAGCACCATAATCTAGCATACAATGTATCATATCATAACCAAGTCAATAATGTAAACACTTCATAGTCATATCGTTCTCTAACTTACCATAACCTTAACGTTCTTATACCTATCACAGACATATCATTACGTGACGTACCTTAGTCATATCGTCACAAGAACGTACTCTAATGCTATCGTTTCATCAATCTATCACAAACCTATCCCTTTCTACCCATAAATTAACCGTATTCTTTCATCAATCTCTCCTATCCATAGCACTCCGGTATGTAACCTAACTCCAACGTTTCATGAATGAATCTTACTCCTATCGTTACATTTCGTTTTGTGCATCCTTCTCGTATCCTATCTCAAACATCTCCTAGAGCACATCGTACCATAATTCTAATCATACAATCCACATATTATAACATAACATAACATATAGGAAGCATATCGATCCACAGACAATTCATACATATCAATATATATGACACGTGCCGAACCACAGGGCACGTGTCAACATCAAATATAACCATGCCGATAGTAAGGTCACTTACCTGGCTAGCTTAAGTCGTTGTCACAAATATATCTTTAATGAAAGTTCGATTCCGTCTTTTGAAATCCGAGTCAACCTATATGAGTTCATGACATTAGTTTCAAGTTTGAACTTTATAAAATTATTTCTCTAATTTAGATTGGCCATCGTAAAATTCTGATATTTCGTGTTAGACAAAATTTAAAGGAGCTCACTGCACTCTGATATTTCCTGTTTTACTATTAAATGTTGTTCAACAAATCTTTCCTCAATCTTTCCTCTTCTTCTGTAATTATTTTAAGAAGATATTATTCAATTTCGTTAACCTATTCCTACTTCCAAATCTTCCCTTTTTATTATTATTATTATTTTTTTTTTCAGTTAACAGTGTTCTGTATTTCTATCTCTATCTCATTTTTTTCTTATTTCCTCTGTCTTCTTTCTGATTTAGTTAACAATTATCTTCTTAGTTTTTAATTTAATTGATTCATTTGGTTATATTCTTTTCCTATAATTCATATAAAATTACAACCTAACAATTCAGTAGATCTAAATCATTGCAACAATTTAGTAGATCTAAAATATAATTGGTTTTGATTTCCTAAACTCATACAGACTTCTTTTCATTTAATCTCTAATTCAAAACTAAATAATTGTAACCAAATTAATATTATTTAATAAAATAAAAGAAAGATTTAACATACTGACCTCTTCAAATGACATATCTCCTCCGATGGAGCTAGTTTGCTTAAACCTTTTGTTTTCTATTTCTTTTTGTTTTTGTAGGAAGGAAGAATTCTAGGTAAATCTAGAGTTGTTTTTACAGAAAAGAGATTCCTGATTTGTTGCCAGATTTATTTTTAGGGAAGGAGTGGTGAGAGATGAAGGAAGGAGGAGGGATTGGTTACCAAATGTTTTTCTTCTTTTAATTTTTATTTATTTATTTATTATTTTATTATTTTAACTATTTTTTTTAATAATTATTTTTATTTCTTTATTTCTTTATTTATTTTTGGGCTATTACATATTCCTCCACTAATCTGTCTCCTGTTTCAGTGTGAGGGATGCTATCTGCATTTTCACTCTAGCAGTGATTGGGTAATATTTGTGGAGATATGCATCTTTAAACTGACATCATGTAATAAACTCTCCTTGTGGTATAATGGTCTTATGAGCACCCTTCCACCAGAAGTGCGCCTCTCCTTTCAGCATATACGTCTCACAATGGACTTCATACTTGGGCGGGCAGTGTTAAATAAAAGCCCTGCCTTATTTAGTTAGGTTTGTAAAAACATCTGAGTTCACGCGAATGGAGGAGCGTGATTTTAGGGGCCATTGTTTTGGCAAAGTGGGCGAAGTCTTCGTCCACTTATTCTATTTTTGTATATTTGGTTTTTCTATTTTTATAATTAGATTTGTTATTTAAATCATTCAACTGAAGTAAAATAAAATATCGAGTCTTCAGCAATCTCAGCGAATCTCTCACTCTCTCTCCTTTTACTTCCGCTAAATTTTCCTTCGAAGAAACCTTCGGCCAATTTTTCGTCGACATTCGAATTGCCAGAGTCAACAGGCAGTTCTTAAAACGGAAGGTCGTTTCTATGGCTTCCAGCCAATTCTCAGCGGCAATGGGATCCACTTTGCCTCCGTCAAAGGAAGACGATTTATGCCTCTGGAAATCTCTTAAGTAGCGGGACTCCACAGTCATAGTCCCTGAATCTTTGCCCCCTTGCCCTGTTGACTGATTAGCCATCATGGTTTGTATCATTTGGTTCGTCAGAGCCTGATTTTCTATCGAGGTCATCATGAACGTCTGGAACATCTCTGCTGTGGGCATGGCTAACGACTGATTTAGCGAGACTGCTGTACACGGGGTTGGACCGATGGGACCTCCTCGAAGAAGGGAGCGTAAGGGGTGTATCAAGTAGCCTTCGGGCCTTGGCCTTCCTTCGGCGTCTTTTTGTTCTTGATGGCTGTGGTACTGTCCCCTCGCTAGTTTGGGGCGTATCCCTAACCTCCTTCTGAAATTCAGGTTGTTCCTCTTCAAGTGTTAGAACCAAGGTGTCCTGAACTTCCTCTCTTTTTCCCCTTCTGGGTCCGGGCCCTACATATGGTTCACGTCTCTTTGGTGCCATTGTCTACCACAATAGAAAAAGAAACTATGGTTACAATTCATTCGTAGCACATCTCCTAGGTACTATAGCTTTACCAGATATAGCTTTACCAAATATAGCTTTACCGGATATAACCATTAACCAAGCTATAAATAAGCATCAGATTCCATAACCTAACAATTCTCCCACTTGGAGACTGATCTAGTCAACCAAGAATTTCACTCTCAAACGACCATGAGCATCTTCACTGCACCATACCAATTGAGGTTTTGCACAACCTCAATATTCCAACATCAACACATTTTGTCAACATGTTTGCTGGATTTTTTGCACCCTCTATCTTCTCCAAACACGTCACCATCTTCAACTAACCTCCGAGTGAAATGGTATCGCCTTCTGTGTTTTGAATGATAGACCGGGTTCCTCGCCAACAGCATGAGTCTCAGGAGTTTCTTGAGTATCCGCTACAACATCACTCTGTGAATCTTTGAGCAACTCAACCTCAACTCCCACTTGCTTCACCTCTGGTTTCTCAGCAACAGTCTCAGGAGTTTCATGAGTATCTGCTGCAACATCACTATGTGAATCTTTGAGCAACTCAACCTCAACTCCCACTTGCTTCACCTCTGGTTTCTCAGCAGCAGTCTCAGGAGTTTCATGAGTATTTGCTACAACATCACTATGTGAATCTTTCAGTAACTCAACCTCAACTCCCACTTGCTTCACCTCTGGAGTTTAAGCGACGCTTCCAGCTGACGCAACCCCCTCTGGTGTTTCAGCGACGCTTCCGGCCGACGCAACCCCCTCTGGAGTTTCAGCGACGCTTCCGACCGATGCAACCCCCTCTGGAGTTTCAGCGACGCTTTCGGCCGACACAACCCCCTCTGGTGTTTCAGCGACACTTTCGGCCGACGCAATCCCCTCTGGAGTTTCAGTGACGCTTCCGGCCGACACAACCCCCTCTAGAGTTTCAGCGACGCTTCCGGTACTTTTCTTCAATTCTCTAACAGTCTTTGTGAAGCTAACTTGTTTCTGTTTGCTCATAACGCAGTTCTCACAAGATCTCATAACAATCTCCGTATCAAATACACCTTGTTCATAGCCAACGGTTTTTCGTACATATTCGACAGCGTCTTCAACAGATCTGACCAACCCCCTCTAGAGTTTCAGCGACGCTTCCGGCCGACGCAACCCCCTCTGGAGTTTCAGAGATGCTTCCGACCGACACAACCCCCTCTAGAGTTTTAGCGACGCAACCCCCTCTAGAGTTTCAACGACGCTTCCGGCCGACGCAACCCCCTCTAACGTTGTCTTCTCCTTGATAATGTTGAACGCCACGTTTCTGGATAGCGTCAACCGGATCAGCCCCAAGGCTTGTTGATCCTTGAGCTTCCACTGCTCCGTGGTCATGGTATCCGGCTTCACCCCCAAGGCAAGGATGAGTATAAAAATTATACTCAATAAGCCACCTACTTGTAGGCTCTCTTCACATCTTAATTTAATAGGTTCCCACAGTTTCCTAATTCAGTTATAGGACATATGGTTCTAATCTTAGTCCCTTGGAGCTTGCCCCTTGGGTTCCACCGGTTCATCGTCCTTTCATTAAACGCCCAGAGGTTCCTTATGCCAAGCTAATATAGTCGGTATCTCTCTATGAGGTGCTACCTCTACATGCCTATCTAGGACTACATGGTATCTAGCCTAGGGGCGTGCTGAATACCCCTACGCTCATATAGTCCCCCTATGGGGGGGGGGGGGCGCGA
>NW_019268542.1:3299319-3333868 GCF_002738365.1 Cucurbita moschata
ATGGGGGGGGGGGGGGGGCAACCCAACCCATTCCCATGCAGCTAATGGGCTGTACGACGTAGGGACACATTTCCCATGCGAAATGGTTAAGGGCAGTAAGGACTGATCAGGGCCCCTTGGTTCTCCCACGAAGCTATAGATACCGTTCTCACACTAGCAATCTACAAACACTCCTAAGGTACCTTGTTGCCGTGGTAAACCGCTAAGTTCCTAGGGGAAAGTTAAGTCTGGCTAGAGCGACATATCGCTCCTAACAGTAATCCTCTAAACTTATCATAGAAATGGGCCCTATCAATTAACAGAGTGTGCATGCAACCGTTTTCTAACATCATAATATATAATTCATGCAAACTAGGCATACCGGCTCAACGAGGCGATGACCTCCATCAAGCACCCAGAGCACAAAGTTCGCGCTCAATGGGGCGAATCCATCCATCAAGCACCCGAAACACGAAATACACAATTCCAACATAAATTAAACGCATGCATACATACGGCGAAAGCTTAAAGCATACAAGCAACACTCAAATAAATCACCCAACACAATCATAACAATTAGTCTGACTAATAATTTACATGGAGAGCTAATCTGAAGCAAAATTACTAGCAAGCATGCAATCCAAGCGAACAAGTATTTCTTCCCAAATATCGGGTAGTGACTTACCTGGTTGACGCGTGCCTTTTTGCTAGCGTTTCTTTGCCCGTGAGGTGTCCAAAAATACTGATTTCTTTAGATTAGGTCCCTATTCACGTAAAAACAGTATTAGAACTAGAACCAGGACAAAAATCGGGCAAATAGAGGGCAACCAGGCCAAAATGACCGTTTCACGTGCGCTCACGCGCCAGTAGTGCGCTGACCACGAGCGTGGACGTGCGTCAGTCACAGGCCGCGGGCGCGCCTACCACGCGCGGCAGCCTTGGCATAGTCGCGGTTCGGCTCGGCTCGGCTCTCGTTTGCAGTTTAGATCGGCTTTGCAGGAGACACGTGTCGTTGCCTCGCTGGAGCTGCATTGCTCCAGCCGACGGTCGACGTGTGTTCGGCGCCTGTCATGCCGCCCTCCATCGCTCGCCGGCCGACCTTCTTTTCTTTTTTTTCCTTCACTGTCCTCTGCAATCTGTAACACAGTCCCCTTACCAATTTTCATATCTTTCGATCCGTAGATCGGATCGATATGATTTCTTCGGCAAAGTTCTAGATCGTGTTACGGGCTACGTGCTAGTATTTTTTTTTGTAATATTTTGCTTGACTACTGGACGAGTTAAGAACGTCGGAAGTTCGCTCACCGTTCTCGGATCTCCGCCTTCGGGTTGAGGTCTCAGCCAAACTTCTTCACAGATCGTGCATAGAGTTGTTCCTAGGTGAATATTTTAGCATTTTAGGACTCGATTGACATAGGAAAAACTCAGATCCGAAATATGTCGTTCAGAACCTTACCTCGCGAAACGTTCTTGAATCTTGACGGATCGTCGGTCCCGCTAGCCTCCCAATTCTGTACAAGTCTCGTCTGATGGTGGATTCTGACGGTGGTCCAATAAACTTCCCTGCTGACTCCTCTCAGATTTCTCTCTAACTCTCTTTTTCTTTTGTAGGGGATTTGACGGGGTTCTCCTTGGACCCCTATTAGGGCTGGAGGGGCAAAATGACATTTTTGCCCCTCAATTGACTTAGCCCCTTTATTATTATTATTATTATTATTTTTTGGCTTTACACCATGACACATGCATAGGGTAGTAGTATTTATTTTCTTAGACTTAGGCTAGAATATGATGTTTTTAATTTAAACGTTTATTTATTTTATTTAGTCTTTTATTGTGTCGTTTTTAAAGGTGTTTTCAAAACACGCAAGTTAATGACTCTATTTTAAGATGAATGTGACGTTTTATGAAAGTTTAAAGGAAGTATTTCCACAATCAATGTTCATGATATATATACAGTAGCGACCTTAAATTAAGTAGAAAATTTCGGATCGTTACAGATTACATTAATAACTTTGGATTTTTCATACTAGAGATAATATTAAATTATAAATAAAATAGTTAAATTTAATATTGAAAATTAAATAATTAACTATTAGATTTTTTAGCATAAATCCCAACACCTATCACATCTATGTAGGTCGAGAAATTGGTTTCATCCAAAATTTTTCACTTTACACAGTTATTGATTGACGAAGAAGGAAACTCACCAACCTCCTTTTCTTTATTTTCTTTTCTTCTTCCTCCTGGTTTAGGGTGCTCTAGACCTTATCCCCTTACTCCCTTACTTTCTTAAGGATGCAAACTTACTATTTCATATTTTTTTTTTGGATTCTTTTAACCATAAAAGTCAATCTATCCCCCTAAATGTTTCTTGGGCTCCTCAAGTCTTGCTTCCTTCATCAAAGCTGCTACATTAATCACCACGAACCTAAGAGAATTAGTCTTACTTCTCTTTAACTTGAGCTTATCAACCATTACGTCATTATTGAAAAATGTTTCTTTGGTTCCTAAAATTAATATTGAATTGGTCCTACTGAACGAATTTTTGTTTGAGGGTTATAATGAAAATCTAATTTTTCCTAGTATGCTTGACACAAAAAAAAAAAATAAATAATAAATAATAAATAAATAAATAAAAAATAAATCTGGGTTCTCAAGTTTGATTAAGTTTCTCCTCAAATTGGAGATAAAATAAATAATAAATAAATAAATAAAAAATAAATCTTGGTTCTCAAGTTTGATTAAGTTTCTCCTCAAATTGGAGACATGGTTGGGTAGCCCTTTACTTCTCCATTAATAGCCCCACGGACACCTATGCCAATTTTGTTTGAATCTTCCTAAAATCTTTATCTGAAAAGTTTGAGTCAGATTCGTAATTTCTAGAACATCGATTTTCGCGGTCTCACTCAGGTCCATCTAAGTCATTGGATGGCCTCATGGCAGACCTATAAGTCTTAGGTGGCTTCCCAATCATCAAGACTATTTTTAAATTTCCTAATTTTCAGAGTTAATTTGTCTAAATTCCTTTTTCAATTTATTTTAATATTTATTTTTTTTATATAACCTTTATTTTGAACGCGTAGATTTTTGCTCCATACTTGATTAAAAATCATATAGGGCTTATTATAGTTATAAATGTAATTTAAAACTTACGAAAGAAACAAAAAAAGTTTAGGGCATGGCTTTGAGACCATGAAAAGAATCCCGACTCTCCACAATGATATAACAATTCTTTGACATGGCTAAGTTTAGGGCATGGCTTTGAGACCATGAAAAGAATCCCGACTCTCCACAATGATATAATATTGTCCACTTTGAGTATAAACTCTCATGGCTTTGCTTTCGGCTTCCCCAAAAGGCATCATACCAATGAAAATAGTATTCCTCACTTATAAATCCATGATCTTTCACTAAATTAAACAATGTGGGACTCACTCCCAATAATCCTCAACACTAATCCGATCAGAGCTAAAAGTGGGGGAATGGAAGGCATTCAAATGACGAGTACCCTAGACAATACGGATCGAATGACTGACACCAAGAATGATATAGACAATCCTTGATGTGATTTATCATTATTTATTTGAATAATAGTCCGAGAGTCAAATATTTATCTATATATTTCCGTTATTGTTTTAATAAACTTAATATATCTTTCTTCTAAAGAATAAAAAAGATTTGACGTTCAAAATTAAATCAGCATCAAAGATATAATTTTATTCTAGTAACTGTTATATTTATTATGTAGTTTAGATATAATATATGAACACTAAAAAAACATATAGTAACGAATGTTATATTTATTATGTAGTCTAGATATAATATATGAACACTAAAAAAAACATATAGTAACGAACATTATGGATATTTCTATATAATATTGTAAAAAAAAATTAACAATATTTTTCATTAAATATTAAATTGTTGAAACTACCACACAAAAATGGCGATGAAAGTTCTCTATTTATAATAATTTACAAAATAGAGAAATATGGTACACTACAAATAATATGGAAAGAACAAGGAAGAATAATAAATGAATACAATATATTTTCCTTTAATAAAACGGCAAATATGGTAGGCCATAATAGATATTTGCCTTATAATAAACGGTCAGCTATCCTTAACACCCCCGCAAGCTAATCATCGAATTTGAACGAAGTGAAGCTTGGATCTGAAAAATTCGAAGAGAGGTCGAGAAATACTTTTTGTGAAGATGTTAGCAACTTGGAGATGGGAAGGTACATATTGTGGGCGAAGTTTGCCAGCGATAACATGTTCTCGAAGAAAATGATAATCTAGTTCAACATGTTTGGCTCGCTTGTGAGAAACAGGATTAGCGATAAAAAAAAAAAAAAAAATAGCACTTTTGTTGTAACATAAAAGTAAGGGCTGCTATGAAATAAGGATCTTGAGGTCATGCAAAAGATGTGTAACCCAAAGAAGTTCAGCAGCAGTCGTGGCAAGAGCACGATACTCAGATTCACAGTTGGAGCGTGAGATAGTACGTTACTTTTTGGCACTCCAAGAAATGAGATTGTTACCAAGATAAATAGAATAGTCAGATGTAGAACAACGAGTATCGGGACAACCAGCCCAGTCAGCATCCAAATAAGCGACTAGCGTACGAGGATTAGTGGATGGACGAAAGGTAAGACCAAAGTGGAGAGTTCCTTTGACATAGCGAAGAATACGTTTGACAGCTAGAAAGTGATCTGCAGTAGGGGCATGCAAGAATTGACTGACAGAATTGATGGCATAGGCAATATCTGGACGCGTAATAGTCAAGTACTGAAGGGTGCCAACAAGAGATCTATTGAGAGTAGGATCAGAGAAAAGAGATCCATCAGCAGTCAAGTGTTGAAAAACAACCATGGGAGTGTGGACTGGTTTGCTATCGAGCAACTGAGCACGAGTAAGAATATCTCGACCATATTTTAACTAACAAATAAAGAGACCATTAGAAGTGGGTGAAGCTTCAAGACCAAGACCAAGAAAGTAACTGAGAGAACCCAAATCTTTGGTGGCAAACTCAGAATGAAGCTTGCGAGTAAAGCTGTCAATAAGAGATGAGTTGTTGCCGGTAACAATAATGTCATCAACATAAAGAAGCAAATAGACAAAGTTAGATTGTTGATGAAAGACAAAAAGGGACGTGTTCGTGCGACTACAAGAAAAACCAAGTGTGAGAAGAAATGAGCTAAAACGCTGAAACCAGGCGTGAGGAGCTTGCTTTAAGCCATAGAGGGCTTTCTTTAATAGACAACCAAAGGGATAAATACGACAACCAAAGGGATGAAAATTGTCATAATGTAGAGAGTAGTCATAGAGGAGGTCAAAGGGTGACTTACCTCCAAGAAGTGGAGTAGGCAACCGGTTGATAATATAAGCTGCAATGCTGAAGGCGTCAACCCAAAAACGAGGAGAAAGATTGGAGTGAAAGAGAAAGGTCAAGCCAATCTCAGTCACATGACGGTATTTTCTCTCAGCACAACCATTTTGAGCAGAGGTGTATATAGACAAGAGAGTTGATGATGGATGACAGCAGTAAGTAAATGAGTTTTAAAACAAGTGCTAGTAAATTCGGTACCTCCATCGCTTTGAAATACCTTGATACGAAAAGAATATTGATTTTCCACAAATTTTAGAAATTGAAGAAAAATATCAAAGAAATCAAATTTAAATTTTAATGGGTAAAGCCAAGTGAATCGAAAATAATCATCCATAAAAATAACATACTAAAGAAAACCCGAATTTGATTTGACGGGGGAAGGACCCCAAAGATCACAATGAATAAGATCTAACACATGAGACGACCTACGTTCATTGCGGGAATAAGGCAATCCATGACTTTTCGCAAGCTGACAAATACTACATAATGATGGAGAAGACAATAAAAACATAAGAGAAAGATGACCTTTTCTATTTAAAAAAGAAATAACAGAATGATTCACATGACCCAGACGAGCATGCCATAAATCATATGAAACATGTAAAGATTTGTTTCTAAGGACTGAAATAAAAGTAGAGTTGTCGCGCTCCAACACATATAGCCCTCCATCTCTTTTACCAGTTGCCACCACCCTTCCAGTTTGACGATTCTGGATACTAAGAAGATTATTAGTAAATGTAACGGAGAGAAGAAAATCAGACCTTAATTTACTGATTGAAAGAAGATTTTTAGTGAGATGAGGGACAACCAACACATCTAATAAGTGAATATTTATAACAGGAGAAAGAGTACCGGTGTGGGTAATGGTTAGGGATACACTATTTCCTACGATCACAGAGTTCTTACCCGTGTAATTTTTAAACTGATCCAAAAATAGATGGGTCAGCGGTCATATGGGCGGAAGCCCCAGTATCCAGAAATCAATCAGCAGCATTGGGTCCAGCAATAGAACATGACGTGTTGAAGCCTTCAGCAAGGTGAGAATGAGTAGAATCAGGTCGAACATACCGTTGGTTGCAGCGGTCAGCATAATGGCCCTCTTTGCGGCATATTTGACAGTGAGGTGGTCGACGACCTTGACCTAAGTGGGTTTGTTCTCGATTGGAAGAGTTGTTTTTGTGGAAATAAGAACGACCTCTCTAGTTGCTAGAGGAAGCAGGGTGACTTCCATGGGTGCGACCACGATTAGTGGCTGTGAATGTTGTAGGAGTGGAGTCAGAGAACTCAAGGGAGCGTTGAAACAACTCAAAACTTTCACCTTTAGAGACGAAATCTGCAAAACAAGGGACAGGGGTGAGAGCCATTTGAGTAGTAGAAAAAGCTGAAAAAATCAGTGCCGAATCCACGAAGGAACCAATGCATTTTATCAATGTTCTCAATGGGTCTGTCAATGGCATGAAGTTGGTCACAAATTGTTTTGAAGGCACGGGCATACTCAACAATAGGTTTGGTGCTACGTTTCATCAGCTGCAAGTCGTCCTTGAGTCTCAGTTCACAAGTTTTCAAATGATGACTGAACATAGTTTCCAACTCAAGCCAAACATCACGTGCAGTAGAGAGACCAACGACGATAGCAATGACTTCCTCGGTGAGAGAGGAGAGCAGGAGACAGAGAAATCATTGATCGGCTGCTCTTCATGCCAAATATTTGGGGTTGAGTGTTGAGGAGGTTTCTAGTTCAAAGCGAGGTGGTGGCCATCAACATAGCCCAACATGTCTTGACTCTTAAGGAGAGGGAGAAGTTGGCTTTTCCAAAGAAGATAATTGGAGAAAGAAAGTTTGATGGTGATCATATGGATTAAAGTGTTGAAAGAAAGAAGATGATAAGAGGATTCGGAAGCCATAGAGAAGAAAGAATCAGGGTTATTAAACCGAAAGGGCTCTGATACCATGCAAATGTTTGCTGAAACCACCCACATAAATGGTGGTAAAAGTTATCTATTTATAATCATTTACAGAATAGAGAAATATGGTAAATTACAACTAATATGGAAAGAACAATAAAAGGAAATAATAATAAATGAATACAATATATTTACCTTTAATAAACCGACAAATATGGTAAACGATAATATAAAGCAAATATCTAGATATTTGTCTAATAATAAACGGTCAACTATCCTCAACAAAAATCTAATTTTACTTAGTATGCCTGATGAAGAAAAAAAAAATTGTAGCACCTTGGTTGTCACATTTGATTAAGTTTCTCCTCAAATTCCACCTCAAACACCCTCGGGTCAATCTAAGTCATTGGATGACCTCATGGCAGACCTATAAGTCTTAGGTGGCTTCCTCATTACGTCTTCAAGACTACTTTTAAATTTCCTAATTTTCAGAGTTAATTTGTCTAAATTCCTTTTTCAATTTATTTTAATATTTATTTTTTCTATAACCTTTATTTTGAACGTGTAGATTTTTTTTTTTTTGTCATTCTATTATTTTCAACCTATTTTGAGCTTATTATAGTTATAAACTTAATTTAAAAAGTACCAAAGAATGAAAAAAAGAAAAATAATAGTAAACAAAAGTCTCACGTAGCTGAATTAAGAACCAAAGAATGCAAACAATATTTGGAACAAAACACTTAAAATAGAAGAGTCCATCCAATATAAATGTGCACATTATCTAAGCTTTACTTTCAATAGCCATCAACGACGTCTTAGTTTTAGCTTTTCGTCACATCGTGTATACGTATTATCAATAATGGGCATCTCAAAGAGAAGCATGCTCGTTACTGTTTGCATTCTTTTTGTTATCATTAACATGCTTGAGATTGTAACTCCTGCCAAATTTCTTGATTATAGTGAGCCAATAGTTGACGTTAGCTCTCAATGTCAATTGACTCATCAAAATTGCAAACCACCTCGAAGTCCTAATCCGATCAAAATTAAAAGTGGGGGAATGGAAGACATTCAAAGGACAAGTTCCCTAGACAATACCGTTCCAATGACTGACACAAAGAATGATATAAACAATCCTTGATGTGATTTATCATTATTTATTTGAACAATAGGCCGAGAGTCAAATATTTATCTGTATATTTTATATATTGTTATTTCTTCTAAATAATAAAAAAAAAATTGACGTTCAAAATTAAATCAATATCAAAATATAATTTTGTTCTAATAACTGTTTTATAGTAAAGATATTCCTATATTTAATATATGAGATATATTAAATCTTAATTTGAACACTTTAAATTAAATATATCACATTAAATTTTTTCTTTCAACTAAATTGATCTTTTTAATGTTACTATGAGCTAATTATGAGAGGTTATGAACATACTAATTATAAACTTCGAAGTTATAAAATTAATTAATTAATTAATTTTCATTCCATCATTTCACTATAAATCTATATTTGAACTCTTATGCATTATAAAATAAATTGTGTCTATTGATATAATCATTACAGACAAGTTCATTGCGTTCGAGTTACTTATGATTACTGTTGGGCCAAAAGTTCTGTATTATTATGTTTGCATCTCCCTATTTTGTCATTTAAGTTTTGTTTAATTAGTTTTTTTTTTAAGAAGATTTGATATAAAAAAAAAGGAAGGAGTTTAGTTGGAACCCAGGCTATTTTTTTTGCTTGAGTTTGTTTATAAACAATGTGAGGGTAAAGGTAGTCTGATGAGACTTGATCAGATAATTGCATTGGAGAAGAAGACAGTAGATTATAGAAAAGGAAAGAATGCAAAAAATTAGAAATAAAAAAAAAAATACAGATGTAACGACTCGAAATTTTCTACTTAATTTAAGGTCTGTATATATGTCATAAACATGAATGTAGAATTACTTCATTTAAACTTTCATAAAACCTAGCCTTTAGCTTAAAACACAACCATTGACTTATGTGTTTTGAAAACACCTTTAAAACGACACAACAAAAGACTAAATAAAATAAATAAATATTTAAATTAAAAACATCATATTATAGCCTATAATTAAGAAGATAAATACGACTACCCTATGCATGTGTCATGATCTCGAGTTGCGATGTCGTCGTCAGCCGTACAGGAATGCCTTGCCTTAACCTGAAATAGAGGTAGCAGGTGGCTTGAGTATTTTAAGAAATACTCAGTAAATGACCCCACTATTGAGGGTTAAATGCAAGAACATGCGAATGCAATGACGGGATCTATCATATCAGTCTATTTTTCCTACGACACTATTCTAATTGGTTAGCTTGGTTGTTTACCATATACTTTACACATAGCCCATACGTACGGGTATGGACTCACTAGATAGTTCGCACACAGCTGGGTCCCCTTTTCTTGTCAGACGAGCCTTCTCTGGTAGCTCTCCTTCTGCCGACACCCATTAGAATTAGTAACTGTCACGGCAGCATTATGTAAAACATAATAATACTTCGCTTGCCTAGTGGATGTACGTGTCTGTAACCTCGTGATGGAATAGGGGTATCCCCCAATGCATGAGCACACATAATGCATGAGGTCCCAACATTTTTCCATTTTCATTATCATTTAATACAACCCCATTAGCATTTTGTACATATGATTTCATTTTTCGTATTGTTTCAGATATTTTTCATCATTCATATCATATCATTTCTCATTCTTCAGTTTTCATATCATACATAATTCTAACATGGTTATATTTCATGTCATTTATTGTGATTTCATGTCATTTATTGTGATTTCATGTCATTCATATCATGTTGTATACACACAATTTAAGACACATAATATAACGTTCTATGCTTTTAACATAAAATTTCATCATATACATATCATACCATAACCTATTGTATCACAATGTATCATATCATAAACTTGTCAATTTATAGCATATCTCGTACCATAACATATTTCATATCATAAGACAACATATATATATATATATATATATATATATATATATATATATATATATATATATATCCGTCATTCACATGTCTTATCATAATCATATCATGTCGTAAACACTTCGTGGTCATATCGTTTCCTAGCTTATCATAGCTGTAACGTTCTTATACCTATCACAGTCATATTGTTACATGAACGTACCTTAGTTATATCATCACAGGAATGTATCCTAACGCTATTGTTCTATCAATCTATCACAAACCTATCCCTTTCTACCCATAACCTAACCGTATTCTTTTGTCAATCTCTCATGTCCATAGTACTTCAGTATGTGACCTAACTTTAACGTTTCATGAACGTAGTGCATCCTTCTGATATTCTATCTCAAACATATCATTGAACACATCATATCATAATTATTATTATGCCATTCACATATCATAACATGTACATAACATATCACAAACATATCGATCCACAAACAATTCACACATTTCAATATAAAAGACACGTACATAACCACGGGGCACGTGTCTGCATCAAATATAACTATGTCAATAGTAAGGCCACTTACCTGGTTAGCTTAGACTGATGTCCCGACGTTATCCTTAATGAAAGTCCATTTAATTCCAAGTCAACCTATGTGAGCCCATGACATCAGTTTCAAGTTTGAACTTTTACAAAATTATTTCTCTAATTTATATTAGTTCATGGGTTGTACTTCACAAACCTTAGAGTCTTTACCTGAGTTAAGTCTTGAAATATTTATATATGTTTCTTAGAGTATTATTTTGATACAAACCATTTAATACTTTTAACAATTTCTAGATAATTTCAATTATATTCACAATTTTTCAAAATCTTCCCTCTCTATTTGTTTCCCGTTAGTTTAAGCCATCTTTTAATCAATTCTTACATTGGTTTTAATCCTTCATTCAAAATTAAGTAATTATAACCAAATTAATAAATTAATATCGTTAAATAAAATAAAAGGAAAACTACTGACCTCTTGCAATATCTCTTTCTAGCAAAAACTAAATTTGAATATTTTTCTTTATCTTGTTTGCTTTTGCAGGGAAGATGAAATTCTGCTTCATCCTTTCTTTTTATTTTTATTTTTGTTGGTTACATTTTCAATTAGGTTAGTAATTACTTTTGGCCAATTAATCAATTCTATATTTTTTCTGCTATTGATCATAATTTATCTTTTTTTAACCTGTAAATGGCTAAATACAACTAAATAATTGGATAAGAGAAATGGTTTATATAAGGAGAGATTAAATATTCCGTCGTCCAGCCTTATACAAAGTGGGTTATATCGATAGTGTTACCGGAATCAGTTACCCAACTTGAACATATATGTCAATCATATACTGTTAAAGATTAAATTAATAATTTTGGATTTTTCATATCATAGATAATATTAAATTATAAATAAAATAATCAAATTTAATATTAAAAATTAAATAATTAATTATTAGATTTTAGAGCATAAGTCCCAACACCCATCACATCTAGAAAGGTCGAGAAATTGGTTTCATCCAAAATTGTTCACTATACGAGAGGTTATCTAAAGACGAAGGAGTACTCACCGACCTCCTTTTCTTGATTTTCTTTTCTTCTTCCTCTTCGTTTGGGGTGTTCTAGACCTTATCACACCTAAAGCTAATAGCATAAGTTTCAAGGGACGAATTTCATTGGGGAACTTTCAATTTTTGAGACTTAATCTATCGGGTAGACGTTTCTTGGCCTCCTCAACTCTTGCTTCCTTCATCAAAGCCGCTCCATTAACCACCATGAACCTAAGAGAATAGGTCTTACTCAAAGAGATTAAGTATTAAGAGTAAATTTTGAAAATGTCGAAGAAATGGCTGAAAATTATCTGATAGCTTGATCCTCCTAATTCTCTTTAAGCTGAGCTTATCAACCTTCACATCATTCTTGAGTGGGTCCTAGTAGACAAATTTTTCTTTAAGGCTTAAATTGAAAATCTAATTTTCCCTATAGTATATCTTCAAGAACTCGAGTGGGCAATAACGTTCTACACTTTTTAAGCCCTTCAACAAAAAAGCAGCACCTCGGTTCCCAGGTTTGATTAAGTCTCTCCTCAAATTAGAGACATGGTTGGGTAGCCCTTTACTTCTCCATTAATAGCCCCACCGTCACCCATGCCAATGTTGTTTGAATCTTCATATATCATTATCGGAAAAGTTTGGGTTAGATTCGTAATTTCTAGAACATCGATTTTTGCCACCTCAGACACCCTCGAGTCAATCTAAGTCAATGAATGACGTCATAGCAGACCTAAAGTGGGCTTCTATGATGACATGGTTGGTTGGATCTCTACCTTAATATTTATTATCAAATTTGCTCCTTTTTTTTTTTTCTTTCTATAGTGGAGATAGTCGCACTTAATGACAGATCACACCATATTATTAAAAGCTTGTGGTAAGAACGGGTTTCATTCTAGTGCTCGAAAATAATATTCCAAAGCTTTCGTATGTTCTCCGTTCCTTGTGTGGATAAGACCTATGTTATAGAGTATATAACTTCAACATAGGGATCGATCCCCGAAAAAAACATTGTTGATAGCAAATCTACCTAAAAGACAGACTTTTTCAGGACTATTTTTTCAAATATTCCTACTTTTATAAAAGGGCTATTTTTAAATTTCCCAACTTCTTTTTCTACTTATTTTAATATTTATTTTTTATTATAGTTCTTCTCTTTATTTTGGACCGTGTTTCTTTCCATGGTCCTTCTAGATTTTTGCTCCATATTTATTAAAAACCATAAAATTTTATTAAAAATTAGAAAATTTACTTTTAGTCATTTTCTTATTTTCCATCTATTTTGAGTGAATTGTAGTTATAGACGTAATTTAAAACTTAGGAAAGAAATAAAAAAAGAAAAATAATAGTAAACAAAATTCTCGTCTAGCTTAAATCACAACCAAAGACTATATTTGGAACAGAACACTTAATATAGAAGAGTTGATCCAATATAAAAGTGCACGTTATCTAAGCTTTACCTTCAATAGCCATCAATAGCGTTGTAGTTTTAGTTTTAGCTTTTCTTCACAAGTTTTAGCTTTTCATCACATCTGTCTATACGTATTATCAATAATGGGGGTCTCAAAGAGAAGCATGCTTGTTACTGTTTGCATTCTTTTTGTTATCGTTAACATGCTTGAGATTGTAACTCCGTCCAAATTTCCTGATTATAGTGATCCAATAAATGACGTTAGCTCTCAATGTCAAATGACTCGTCAAGCTTGCAAACCACCTCGAAGTCCTAATCCGATCAAACGTGTCACTAAAATTGGGGGAATAGAAGGCATTCAAAGGACGAGTTTCCTTGATAATACTGCTCAAATGATTGACACCAAGAATGATATAGACAATCCTTGATGTGATTTATCATTATTTATTTGAATAATAGACCGAGAGTCAAATATTTATCTATATATTTTTGTTATTGTTTTAGTAAACTTAATATCTTTCTTCCAGAGAATAAACAAAATTGAGATTAAATATGATTATCTTATGAAATATTAATCTTCTCAATTAATAAATTTATAAATAGAGATTAAATATTTCGTGATTATCTTATGAAATATTAATCTTCTCAATTAATAAATTTATAAATAGAGATTAAATATTTCGTGTCGAGTCTTATACAAATTTATTGTAACAATTACAAAGTGAGTTATATCGGTAGTGTTACAACATGATATTCATATATGTGTTAATGTGATAGCAAAAATAATAATAATAATAATAACAAAAAAAAATATTTTAAAAACAATAAATAATAAATAATAAAATAATAATAATAATATAGTAACGATCTCCCCACCAATTTCTCACCTCCTTTGTCCAATTATCTCCCCTAAATTTATCCGTAAGATCTCCTCTTTAGATTTTTAATTATAGTTATAGAAAATGGATCGATAGCATTTTGATTTTATCAATAGCATTTTTTTAAAGAAAAAAAAAGTAAGAATCAATTTAAACTATTTTTTAAAATTGGTGGTGTGATTGAAGCAACATAATAATATTGGTAATTTTTATATATACATGTTGCAAAGTAGAGAATACAATAACTATATCTTCTAGGAAAAAACCGTAGTAATAATAGAAAAGGAAATCTTAAATAAAAATAAAATTAGATGTATATTAATATAAGGAAATCTTAAATAAAAATAAAATTAGATGTATATTAATATTCTAAGATAAAATCTTTGATGCTCGCATGAAGTCTATAAAATACAGAGAATTGAATTTGAAATTGATGTCATGGGTTCACATAAGTTGACGATGTAGAGGACAAAATTGAATTTTTATTAAAGAAAAATTGGTGACACATGAGAATGTTTGCTTAATCCATCACGCCTATATGGTATGTGGAAAGATACCTATGGTAAGAAGGCAATATTTGCCTTATAATAAAATATCAAAATAAATTACAATGATATATAAATAACAATAAATGGAAAGATACGTAAGAAAACAATATTTGCCTCATAATAAAATGTCAAATATGATATATATGGTAAAGTATAATTTGGTACTAAATAGCAAGCTAAGGGTTGGATTTGAACGAACAAGAAGCAAGGTCGAGAAACATTTTTCGTGAAGATGTCAACAACCTGGTTCGGAGGAGGCGTAGAGAAACACTTTCTTGCCCATCGAAAACTGTAGAGGGATCGTCACTTAGCGGCGATGCTGCCTTGGGTTCGGCGAGAATATGTCTAACCCAAGAATAGAAGGGGGTAAACCTAGAGCAAGGGACAAAGACAATGTTGAAGTCGGAAGAGTCGCTACATTGGGCGAAGGAGCCAATTTTGGCGAGAAGGGCAGCCAAAAGAGTCGCCACATTAGGCGAAGGAGCCAATTTTGGCAAGAAGGGTGACGACGACTTGGTTGGTGAAGAGGCCAGTGCAGCGCCCAGATTCCAAAGGTAAATCTTTGCAGAAGGTCGATAGGTTTCTTGAGATTCTGTATATTTTTTATGGGAACGCTCACGAGGATTCTGAGGTTAGGGTTTCTATGAAGGATGAAGGCTTGGTTGGGAAGAAAATGAGAGAGACAATGTTGGCCAACGGGAAACCGATTATGTTGGAGAAGGTGAGGTTGTTATGTACAAAGTATGGCGAAGGGTAATTTGGAGGTCAAAAGGTGGAGCTAAAGAGTAATCAATCGGCTCCGTTTGCGGCAACCATGGGGGCTGCCCTTGTGGCGTCAAAGCCAGAAAGGGTGGTGAGAAAAAATAATAGAGGATTCAAAAACCATTGAAAAGAAAGGATCGAGGTTATTAAATAGGGATCTGATACCATGAGAATGTTTGCTTAATCCACCACACCTAAATGGTGTGGGAAAGTTCTCTATTTATAATCAAATAAATTACAAGAATATGAAAATAACAATAAATGAAAAGATACCTATGGTAAGAGCGCAAATATCTAGATATTTGCTTTATAATAAAATATCAAATATGATATATATGGTAAACTATAATTTGGTACTAAATATCCTTAACACACCAGCCTAAGTTAATCAAGTGACCTTACTATACATAGTTATATTTGATGTTGACGTCCCCGTGGTTCTGCACGTGTCATATATATTGATATGTGTGAATTGTTTGTGAATCGATATGCTTATGATATGTTATGTATATGTTATGATATGTGGATTATATGATAATACTTACGGTATATTGTGTTCAATGATATGTTTGAGATATGATACGAGAGTGATGCACTAAACGTAAGGTAACAATATGAGTAAGATATGTTCATAGAACACTAAGGTTAGGGTTCGTATCAAAATGCTATGAATATGAGAGATTGATAAAAACGATATGGTCACGATTGATTGATAAAAGAATACGATTAGGTTATGGGTAGAAAGGGATAGGATTATGATAGATTGATAGAATGATAGCGTTAAGATACGTCCCTGTAACGATATTACTAAGGTAACACATTTCTTTATGGCTGCATGTTCTTGCATTAAGATATGTCCGCACTCGCATGTTCTTGCATTTAACACCCAATGGTGGGGTCACTTAATATTTCTTAAATTACTCAAGCCACGTGCTACCTCTATTCCTAGTTAAGGCAACACATTTATTTATGGCTGACTACGGCATCGCAACTCGAGACCATGACATATGCATAAGGTAGTCGTATTTATTTTCTTAGACTTAGGCTAAAATATGAAGTTTTTAATTTAAACGTTTATTTATTTATTTAGTCTTTTCTTGTGTCGTTTTTAAAGGTGTTTTCAAAACACGTAAGTTAATGACTCTGTTTTAAGATGAATGTGACGTTTTATGAAAGTTTAAAGGAAGTATTTTCGCATTCAATGTTCATAATTCATAATAGATATAATTAAAAATAATACAATTTTATTAAAAATTATAAAATTTACTTTTTTGTCATTCTTTTATTTTCAACCTATTTTGGGCTTATTATAGTTATAAACGTACTTTAAAACTTATGAAAAAAAAGAAAAAAAGAAAAATAATAGTGAACATAATTCTCACTAGCTGAATTCACAAACAATATTTGGAACAAAACACTTAATATAGAAGAGTCCATCCAATATAAATGTGCACATTATCAAAGCTTTACTTTGATGGCTTTTTAGTTTTAGCTTTTCATCACATCGTCTATACATATTATCAACAATGGGAGTCTCGAAGAGAAGCATGATTGTTACTATTTGCATTCTTTTTGTTATCATTAACATGCTTGAGATTGTAACTCTGTCCGAATTTCTTGATCACAGTGGTCCAATAGTTGACATTAGCTCTCATTGTCAATTGACTCATCAAACTTGCAAACCACCTCGAAGTCCTGATCCGATCAAAATTAAAAGTGGGGGAATGGAAGGCATTCAAAGGACGAGTTCCCTAGACAATACAGATCGAATGACTGACACCAAGACTGATATAGACAATCCTTGATGTAATTTATCATTATTTATTTGAATAATAGGCCGAGAGTCAAATATCTATCTAATATTTTCATAATTGTTTTAATAAATTTAATATATCTTCTTCTAAAGAATAAAAAAGATTTAACGTTCAAAATTAAATTAGCATCAAGGATATAATTTTATTTTGGTAACTGTTCTATTTATTAAGTCTAGATATAATATATGAACACTAAAAAACATATAGTAACGAACATTATGGATATTTCTATATAATATTGTCAAAAAAAATTAGAAATCTTTTTCATTAAATATTAAACTGTTGAAACCACCCCATCAAAATGGTAATGAAACTTCTCTATTTATAATCCCTCACATAACACGAAAAATATGGTAAATTATGGATAATATGGGAAGAACAATAAAAAGAAAGAATAACAAATGAGTACAATAGATTTGCCTTTAATAAAACGGCAAATATAGTAAGCCATAATATAAGGCAAATACCTACGGTCAACTATCCTTAACACCCCCGCAAGCTGAGCGTCAGATTTGAACGAATGTGAAGCTTGGATTTGAAAAATTCGAAGAGAGGTCGAGAAATACTTTTTGTGAAGATGTCAGCAACTTGGAGATGGGAAGGTACATATTGTGTGCGAAGTTTGCCAGCGATAACAAGTTCTCGAAGGAAATGATAATCTAGTTCAACATGTTTGGCCCACTTGTGAGAAGCGGGATTAAAGATAAAAAAAAAAAAAATAGCACTTTTGTTGTCACATAAAAGTAAGGGCTGTTGTGAAATAAGGATCTTGAGGTCATGCAAAAGATGTGTAACTCAATGAAGTTTAGCAGCAGTCATGGCAAGAGCATGATACTCAGATTCACAGCTGAAGCGTGAGACAGTAGATTGTTTTTTGGCACTCCAAGAAACGAGATTGTTACCAAAATAAATAGAATAGCTAGATGTAGAACGATGAGTATCGGGACAACCAACCCACTCAGCATCCGAATAAGCGACTAGCGTACTAGGAACACTGGATGGACGAAATGTAAGACCAAAGTGAAGTGTTCCTTTGACATAGCGAAGAATACGTTTGACAGCAAGAAAGTGATCTGCAGTAGAGGCATGCAAGAATAGACTGACAGAATTGACGGCATAGGCAATATCTGGACGCGTCATAGTCAAGTACTGAAGGGCGCCAACAAGAGATCTATAGAGAGTAGGATCAGAGCAAGGAGAACCATCAGCAGTCAAGTGTTGATAAACAACCATGGGAGTGTGGACTGGTTTGCTATTGAGCAACTGAGCATGAGTAAGAATATGTCGACCATATTTTAGCTGACTAATAAAGAGACCATCAGGAGTGGGTGAAGCTTCATGACCAAGAAATTATTGGGTTTTATGTTCTAAAACTCACCGTTTGTAAACAAAAACATATTCTATTTTTAATAAAGTTATTATTGATGTTTATTCAGTAAAGATTGTTATTGAATAAAGTGAATGTTACGATCATTACTCTAAATCCAATAAACTAAAAACACTCTGGCTATAGTATGATTACTTGAACTATATGTAGAGACATAAGAGTGGATGAAGTTCAAGTATATAGTCAAAATGATTTATACTACAAGGATAAGATTGAGTACCTTATTCTGGGGACACTATGAATGCAGCCCACTTTGTATATGATATAAACAATGTGATCACTAAATTTTACATGTAGAGATATGCGAGTGGGGGCATCCTATGCAATGAGTATTGCATAAGATCGGACCATGAAAAAAATCACTCTCACTTTATAATGTCGTTTACTGTTGAGACTGATTTTTTCATTCGATGATCTAGGTAACTCGATCTTAATCCTGAGCTAACTATGAACTCCTGTTTATTCGGAATTATCCTTAGATTTGCATGGGTGAGAGTGGCTCGAGTTCGCCGACTCAATAAGCCTCCCATTTCAGGGGTAAGACTGGGTGAATAGCTAGGGACATAGAGTGTAATGGAATTCACTCCTACCCGCTTTTAAGGATAGTAGAGAGGTTGTTTCCTTAGGTACTGACTCCAGTCTTGAACAAGGAGCCCCACCCTCTCATTGGCCTGAGAGGGATTCGGTTTGGTGGTTGGACCACAAACAAATTGTTCATTAGAGGACCAGTGGGACTCAAGGAACAAGAAGTAACTTTAGGGGTAAAACGATAAATTGACCCAGCTATAGTTACGAACAACCTGTGAAGGATCGACTTACTAATCGTGGTTACATTAAATGGACAGAAATATATCTATAGTGAGAAGAGTGCAACTACTAGGCTATAGTGGAGTGTCCTAGTAGTTAACGAATGTTGGTTAACAAGATTAATGAGTTTAGCCCGTTAATCTCAGATCATTGGAGCCCATGATCTGTAGGTCCATTAGGTGCCCCTGCTAACTCATATCGGACTAAACCTTAGAACAGTGTAATGAGTGAGTTCGAAGTGTTCGAATTCAAATTAGGGAATATACTCTAAGTATATACGATATATTTAACCACATTTTGTTTTTATTATGAATTAAAAAAAAAAAAAGAATTTGAGATATTTAAATAAGATTTAAATATTTTAATTATGAATAGGGATTCATAAACAATATGTGCCCGGAATTGATTGGGATTGGATTGGATTTGATTTAATGTTAAATATTAATTGTTTAATTAATCATTTAATATTATTTTGATTTGAAATTAATTATTTAAATTAATGGTTGAATTAAAATAAAGAAAGTCAAAATGTTGACTTCACTTCATGGAAAAATCCATATTTGAGTTAGTGAAATATTGAGTGTCAATATATGGTTTAACCAAACTTGCATGTTTGACACATAATCCCACAAATTTGAGTGGAATTTTGAGGGTCAAAATTTGGTTTAATCAAACATGCATGTTTGCCAAATAAACCCCACAAATTTGAGTGGAATTTTAAGTGTCAAAATTTAGTTAACTCAAACTTGCATGCTTGTCACATAATCCCACAAATTTGAGTGGAATTTTGAGTGTTTTGGTAATCTCAAATTTGCATGAACATGAAAATATGACTCTATAAATAGAGTGATCAAGGTACATAAGTTAGCTTGAAAAACTTTGAGAAAATCTCTCCAAACTCTCTCCTTACATATACTAAATTCCTATCAAGTTTAGTCACTCACCGGATTCCACAATCCCGTTCTAAGGCCGGAGAATAGTAGGGAAGACACTAGTGGTGGTTTGAAACCGGTTTGTGAGGAAAAAGAAATTTGAACTACAAAAGGTTAGTATTCAAACTCATTGAATTTTAATGCTTTTGAACATGCTAGCTAATTTACTATAATTAATGTACTTAGAATGCCTAAGATCCAAATTGCTTTCGCACGTGGTATAGTAACACCATCAGAAAGTAACTGAGAGAACCCAAATCTTTGGTAGCAAACTCAAAATGAAGCTTGCGAGTAAAGCTGTCAATAAAAGATGAGTTGTTGCCGGTAACAATAATGTCATCAACATAAAGAAGAAAATAGATAAGGTTCGATTGCTGATGAAAGACAAAAAGAGACGTGTCAGCACGATTGCAAGAAAAACCAAGTGTGAGAAGAAAGGAGTTAAAAACTAAAACCAGGCGCGAGGAGCTTGCTTTAAGCCATAGAGGGCTTTCTTTAATAAACAAACAAACATGAGTGGGAAATTGAGAATCAATATATCTAGGAGGTTGTTCCATATGAACAAGTTCAATAAGAGTTCCATTGAGAAAAGCACTCTTGACATCAAGTTGTCGAAGAGGCTATTTATTTGTGACTGCAATAGAAAGCACAACACAGACAGTGTTTGCTTTGACAACCGGACTGAAAGTGTCAATGTAGTCAAGACTAGGAACCTGAGTATAACCTTTGGCAACAAGACGAGCCTTAAAACGCTCGACAGATCCATCAGACAAATATTTAATATGAAACACACATTTAGAGCCCACGATGTTGGTGTTGGCAGGGCGAGGAACCAAAGTCCAAGTATCATTTTGTTGTAAAGCTCAAATTTCTTCATCCATGGCAGCAACCCAAGCAGGATTCTTAGCCGCAGATTTGACTCCTTTTGGATCAATGGATGCAAGAAAAGCATAAAGAAGTCCAGATGAACCCAAAATACCAAGATTTGCTGAATGACGAGTCTTGAAAATACTAGCTTTGGCTTGTGTGATCATAGGATGAGAGCCTAAAAAAGAGGAATCAACAGTAGGTTCAATAGAGGTCGAATAAGAAGTCGAGGGTGGCAAGCGAAACCTACACGAGAAGTATCAACCTGCACAGACCCATCCCCAAGGTCAGAACAAATATCACACGGGGATGAACTGGATCAAGGAATGTGCGATGATGAAGTGGTAGAGGGGATGAATCACTATGATAAATATGTGGTTCCAAGAAATTTGAAATTTGAAGAGAGGAAAGAGCTTGGGCCTAGGAGCTAGGGATAGTAGGAAAGTGAGTTTCATCAAATTGAGCATGGCGGGTTATATATAGCTTAGTGGTGGCGGGATCAAGACAGCGAAACCCTTTATGAGCAGGACTATAACCCAAAAAAAATACAAGGAATGTTGCAGGGAGAAAGCTTGTTAGGCATATAATCACGCAAGTAAGGATAAACACGACAACCAAAGGGATGAAAATTGTCATAACGCGGAGAGTAGTCATAAAGGAGTTCAAAGGGTGACTTACCTCCAAGAAGTAGAGTAAGCAACTGGTTGATAATATAAACTGCAGTGCTGAAGGCGTCAACCCAAAACTGAGGAGAAAGATGGGAGTGAAAGAGAAGGGTCAAGCTAGTCTCAGTCAATGACGGTGTTTTCTCTCAGCACTACCATTTTGAGCAAGTGTATATGGACAAGAGAGTTAATGGTGGATGCCAGCAGTACGTAAATGAGTTTTGAAACAAGTGCTAGTAAATTTGGTACCTCCATCGCTTTGAAATACCTTGAAATGAGAATAATATTGATTTTCCACAAATTTTTTAAATTGAAGAAAAATATCAAATAAATCAGATTTAAATTTTAAAGGGAAGTCAAGTGAATCGAGAATAATCATCAATAAAAATAACATAGTAAAGAAAATCTGAATTTGATTTGACGAGGGAAGGACCCCAAAAATCACAATGAATAAGATCTAACACATGAGACGACCTATGTTCATTGCAGGAATAGGTTTGGTGCCACGTTTCATCAGCTGCAAGTCATCCTTGAGTCTCAGTTCACGAGTTTTCAAATGATGGCTGAACATAGTTTCCAACGCAAGTCAAACATCACGTGCAGTAGAGAGACCAACGACGACAGCAATGGCTTCCTCGATGAGAGAGGAGAGTAGGAGACATAGAAGTTGTTGATCAGCTTCTCTCCACGCCAAATATTTGGGGTTGAGTATTGAGGAGGTTTCTAGTTCAAAGCGAGGTGGTGGAACTATAGTTCTATCAACATAGCCCAGCATGTCTTGACCCTCAAGGAGAGAGGGAACTTGGCTTTTTCAAAGAAGATAATTGGAGAAGGAAAGTTTGATAGTGATCATATGATTAGAGTGTTGAAAGAAAGAAGATGATAAGAGGATTCAGAAGCCATAGAGAAGAAAAGATAAGGTTGTTAAACCGAAAAGGCTCTGATACCATGAGAATGTTTATTGAAACCACCACACCCAAAATAGTGGTGAAAGTTCTCTCTTTATAATCATTTACCGAATAGAGAAATATATTAAATTACACATAATATGAAAAAACAATAAAAAGAAAAAATAATAAATGAATAAAATATATTTACTTCTAATAAAAAGGCAAATATGGTAAGCTAGATATTTGCCTTATAATAAACGATCAACTATCCTCAACAAAAATCTAATTTTACTTAGTGTGCTTGACACAAAAAAAAAAATAAATAAATAAATAAAATAATAGCACCTTGTTCTCAGGTTTGATTAAGTCTCTCCTCAAATTGGAGACGTGGTTGGGTAGCCCTTTACTTCTCCATCAATAGCCCGGGACACTTATGCCAATTTTGTTTGAATCTTCGTAAAATCTTTATCTAAAAAGTTTGAGTCAGATTCGTAATTTCTAGAACATCGATTTTCCCTGCATAAAACAGCCTGGGTCAATCTAAGTCATTGAATGCTCTCATGGCAGACTTATAAGTATGAGGTGGCTTCCCTGATTAGTCTTCGAGACTATTTTAAATTTCCTAAGAGTTATTTAGTCTAAATTCCTTTTTCAATTTATTTTAATATATTTTTTTTCTATAACCTCTATTTTGAACGTGTAGATTTTTGCTCCATATTTGATTAAAAATCATACAATTTTATTAAAAATTATAAAATTTACTTTTTTTTTTCTTCTCTTATTTTCAACTTATTTTGGGCTAATTATAGTTATAAACGTAAATTAAAATTTATGAAAGAAAGAAAAAAAAAGGAAAAGAAAAATAATAGTAAACAAAATTCTCACCATTCACAACCAAAGAATGCGGAAGTCTCAAATAGAAGCATGCTTGTTACTGTTTGCATTCTTTTTGTTATCATTAACATGCTTGAGATTGTAACTCCGTCCCAATCTCTTGATTACAGTGGTCCAATAGTTGACGTCAGCTCTCATTGTCAATTGACTCATCAAACTTGCAAACCACCTCGAAGTCCTAGTCCGATCAAAATTAAAAGTGCAGGAATGGGAGGCATTCAAAGGACGAGTTCCCTAGACAATACGGATCGAATGATTGACACCAAGAATGATGTAGACAATCCTTGATGTGATTTATCATTATTTATTTGAATTATTGGCCGAGAGTCAAACTTAATATATCTTTCTTTTAAAGAATAAAAAAGATTTGACGTCCAAAATTAAATCAACATCAAGGATATAATTTTGTTCTGGTAACTGTTCTATTTATTACGTAATCTAGATATAATATATGAACACTAAAAAAACATATCATAACGAATATTATGGATATTTCTACATCATATTGTCAACAAAAAAAATTAACAATATTTTTCATTAAATTTAAAGCTTACCCAAAAGTGAATAACTAAAATGAAACCAAAAACAAAAATAAATAAATAAATAAAGTTAATTAATTAATTGATTTAAATATAAAAAAATAACATATTTCTCATCCTTCCACTAACCTCTTAGAAACCTTGAGTGAATAATTTGTTTATGATTCAATGATAAACTAAATCTCTTTTAGGCTCGTGAGAGAGTGGCACCCTATTGTTCAAGTCTTACAATCAGCACTTAGTAAAACTACCCATCTATCTACCCTATGAGAGTGAGTCGCATATGATCATCTTATAAATATTAATCTTCTCAATTAATAAATTTATAAAGAGAGATTAAATATTTCGTGTTCCAACCTTATAAAAATTCATGGTAACAATTACAAAGTGGGTTATATCAATAATATTACCGGAAGACGGTACCCAACCCAATCATTGTCAAAATTTAGTGAACTTATTGCTAGTTTGAATTAGTCAGGATATTCGTAATCTATTAATATTTTTCTGTTTATGATTTGATTCGTATTATATTTTATTTTATTCTCAAAATTTAGTTAGTTTATATTTTTGTTATTTATAAGTATTAGTTGGTAGCTTGTATCCCATTTAAATCGATCCCAATTCTATTTCTCATTCTTAACTCTGTATTGTTTTCTTCAGTAATAATATTTTCAGATCTATTCACACTTTTGAGTGATAGATATTGTGTCAGTTGGTATTAGAGCCAAGTTGGTAACCGAGTTTGATATTATTACTCAACGAGATGAATGGTGAAAGTGTTTTATAAGTGTAGCTATGGAAAAGCTTGTTGGCAATAATTATAATTATTGGAAGTCATGTATGGAAGCTTATCTACAGGAGCAAGATTTATGGATTTAATGGAAGGTGATGACATAGAAATTCGAGCAGATACTCCAAAAAATGCTGAATTACGCCGAAAATGGAAGATCAAATGTGGAAAAGCTTTATTTACCTTGCAAACCTTGATTAGCAAGGAATATATTGATCATGTTCGTGATTTAAAATCACCAAAGCAAGTGTGGGAAACACTTCAAAAGCTGTTCACTAGAAAAATACAGCTCGATTGCAATTTCTAGAGAATGAACTAGCTGTGGTAACTCAAGGTAATTTTTCGGTTGAATAATATTTCTTGGAAGTGAAAAATCTATGTTCTAAAATTTCAGAATTAGATGCTAAGGAGCTCGTGAGTGATGCTGGTGTTATCTTATTCGTGGATTGCGAAAATACTTTATGCTCTTTGTTTTCTCAATACAATTTGCTTTCTAATCAGGAAGCTTTGATTAAGCAAATGATTAGCAGCGACGAGCTTTCCCCTACGTCAGAAGATGTGTTGTATGTCAAAGATCAAAGGAGACAGAATTTTCATTCAGAGCCTTCATCAAGCAATGGGAATCAATTTAGAAGTAAGGAGTCTCCAAAGAAGCCATTTAAAGTTTGCTACAAGTGTGGAAAACCTGGCCATTTTAAACGAGATTGTCGGGCAAAAGTGGTGTGTGATCATTGCGGAAAGTCAGGCAATATTAAGCCAAATTGTCAAGTCAAAATGCAGGAATCAGAAGCAAATCTTGTACATGAAAGTAAAAATTCTTCAAATCCATTTTGGGAACACTGTTTAACTATTGAGGTTCTTGACCAGCCAACAAACGTGACTTCAGCTATACATCAAGATGATGTCTCTATAGATGCTCATGCCTTTATAGACTACAATGAAGAATGGATTGTTGACTCTAGTTGTTCTCATCATGCAACTGGAAACAAAACTCTTCTATCATATGTTTGTCCACATTGTCAAAAGAAGAGTAAAGGGCCCAGCAAAGTGGCTGAATTGGAATCATGGCTTTCTCAACTCCAAGAGGAACTAAAAAAAACAAGTGATCAACTGAGAACATCTTAATCACACAAAAAGCAAGCCCAACAGGAAGTAGAAGAAATAAAGAAACAACTATCAGATGTCTACAAAGTTTGAAGAATCCCAACAACAGGTGCTTGATCTCTCAGCTTCTGAGGAAGATCGTGTTCAAGAACTGCACAAACTTTCTCAAGATCGCAATCGAGCATGGGAATCTGAACTCGAAACTGTTTAGAAGTAGCATGCAATGGATTCTGCTGCATTGGCCTCCACCATGAATGAAGTTCAGAGGCTCAAGGTTCAGCTGAACATGGTATCTGAATCCGACAAAACCTGAAGTAACCTCTTTGTCATTAGAATTGGAGCAATCAAAAGATCAAAATTCATGGAGGGACGACTTTGATTTTCATGGAGGAATTTTTTTTAATTTAGGGTTCTTGCGTTGGGGGTTGATTATGTTGAAATATCATCACTAGCCCAATAGAGTCAAGCCTAATAATTGTACTAGCCCAATAGAGTCAAGCCCAATTATTGTACGAGCCCAATATATTTATTTTAGTAGAGATTTTAGGAGGAAGAGATCTAGATATTTTAGGAGAAAGATTCAGATTTGTTAGGATCTGGGAGGTCTAGATTTAGATTGGTTAAATATAGATTATTTAGGCTCAGTATAAATACCCCTTCACTCTACCTAGGTTATTTATCTAAGAAATCCAAAAACAATAAAGAGCAGTAGTATTCTACAGAGTGTCTTGTATTCTCTTCTCGATTGGTGTTAATAAAGAGTGCGAGTGTTTCCCACAGTGAGTTGTGTTCAACAGATTCGAATGGAGAACGGCGTGAGATCTGGGGTCCATTGGGAGTTTTGGTGAAGAAAAGAGGATGGGTTTGGAGGCGCTGGGGCTTCGGGGTCCCGTTTGGTTAATGCAAAGAGGGAGAAGAAGAGGCCTAGGTTGGTTTTAAGTGATTCTGGGTCAAGTGATGAGGTATTGCTGCCGCATCGCAGACAGGTTGGTCCTGAAACCATTCGGGTTTGTAATGGTTTGAATTCTTTTGGGAAGGATGTTATGGACGAGAGTGGAAGTATCATAAAGAAGGATAGGTTGCAATACGTTAAGCGGAATGATGATGATTTAATCAACCGGATGGATGTTATGGACCTTGTTATGGACCTTAGAGGTTTTTTATTTCAATGAGTATGATGAAATTGACAGTGAGACTCGGCGGAGGAAGATTTTTAATGATAGTAGAGGGCAGTGTTAAGAATGAATCATGAGCTCTCATGGCTTTACTTTGGGCTTTCCAAGAGGCCTCAAACTAATGGAAAGAGTATTATTTGTTTATATACCCATGATCATTCCCTAAATTAGCCGACGTGGGACTTTCATCATCCAACACCTCCCCTCGAATAAAGCACGCCTCCCCTTAATCGAGGCTAGACTCCTTTGGAGTGTTAGTCCTTTTTTACAGCCTTCAAGGAGGCTTGACTCCTTTTTCTTTTTGGAGTCCTTTGTTTGACGTTTGAGGATTTACAAATCTATTGGCACGACTAAGTGTAGGGCATGGCTCTAATCCCATGTTAGACGAACACGACTCTCCAAAATGGTATGATATTGTCCACTTTGAGCATAAGCTCTCATGGCTTTGCTTTGGGCTTCCCTAAAACGCCTTAAACCAATGGAGAGAGTATTATTTGTTTATAAACTCATGATCATTTCCTAAATGAGCCGATGTGGGACTTTCATCATCCAACAAAAGAAATGGGAGAGAAAGACACGTGTAAATGGAATTCCATGAGGATGAATGTTTGTAGGAGTGTGATGTTGGTGAAAGGAAGAATAGGAGAAGTTTGAGTGAGCTAGTAAACAAGGAAAAGAAAGGGAAAACAGGGAAGGAAGACTAAACTTGGGAATCCTTGAAATAACTGGTGATCTGTGAATATTCATAATAAAGAGATCTATAAAAGTGGAGAAGAAATCGGGATGAAATTTGGATTTTAGAAGTAAGATATGGCTTAGGGATACAAGTATTAATATAAAAGTTGGAGGTTGAAGATGAGCGTGTGAGAGACACGCGAAGCGTGTGGGAATGCTGCATTTAAGGGTCCGACTGGGCTAATCCCAGGCGCATGAGTCAGGGAAGGTTGGCACGTGAGTGCGAGTGAGCTAGTGTTTCGGATACTGGTTTGTTCTATTCGACTCCTTTTGATCTGTTCTATCAAGATTAGTTTATATTTACTTTAAAATTGTGAAATATAGGTCTAATTAAAAGGAAATGCGTTGAAATACCTATTAAATGTACATCCAAGGGAAAAGGAGTTCGAAACCAGGTAAGTAGCATAACGCTCTTTAAACTAGTTCTTATCTTGTTTTACAACATATGAGTATGTTGTTTACATGATTAAGAGCTTAGTACGTTAATATGTGTTTTGATGATATAGAATGTCTATTTGTATATTGTGACTGTTTGCCGGTGATGTAAGTCTGTTATAAATTATTACTAAAATGTTCTATGTGTCGAACATTATAAATGTTTGAAAGCATGCATCAGATGTGAGCATGCTAAGCATGTTAATGGAAATAGTTAATGGAAATATTATGACTCTAAGATATGCTTATAGATTGTTGAGACATGGCCTATTTATATGAGTATTGTAGTCTACTAATTTTCGCGGAGTTCCTCACCAACGCGCTGTGTGCTAAGTCAGAGAGAATGAGTACTCCTGACCGTTGGTAAATGAGATTTACAGATTGCTAGAGAAATTAGTACACGGGTCGTATTTGGCTGAAAGCGAGTCTTACATATGAGTCCGAAAATTCTAGATAAGCATATTGAGAGTTAGAGGTAACTGAGATACCTCATTAATGAACGGATGATCCTAGTAAAAGAAATTGGGAGTCAATGACAAATAAAACTTAAAAACATGTGTAAAGATTAGTTATAACTCATGAAAGATAAGTTAGCTAGTTACTGGATAATTTAATTACTCATCAAAATTATTTTAACTTTTCTTTTTAGATTTAGATGATGCAGGCCAACCGAGGACGAGACCAGCGAGCTAGAGAATATTGGGAATCCATGTTTGGATCTATTTGTGTATTTATGCTTTCGCTGTTTAAAATTTACGTTGGTTATTTAATGTTTTAAATAGTTCTGGTTTTAAATGTTTTACTTGATCCTTTAGGAAATGTTTAGAAATTTATGATTGGTTGTCAGAGATTGTTATCGGCGTCGATGGTAACTTCTGTTAATCTCGTTGTCGATGAGCGGGTGTTACATTTAAAGGTCATGGTAAACAAGAAGAAAAATGTGAGTGGATCATCCGAGATGTATGATCATTACAAATTAGAAGAAAATGTTATCGTAATTGCAGAAAATATATACTAATGAGCAAGTTGTAGACATATTTACTGAGGCACTTGCCAAAGTGAAGTTTGAAGTTTTTCGTAAGGCTTTCGAGTTATTGAGAAATAAGCTTGCACTAAGGGAAACTATCAAAATTTTGTGCAACTTATTGCTAGTTTGAATTAGTCAAGATATTCGTAATCAATTAATATTTGGATAATATATTAGTCATAGAATATATCTTAGATATTCGTAATCAGTTAATATTTTTCGATTTGATTATTATTATATTTCATTTTATTCTCATTAGTTTATATTTTTCTTATTTTAGGTATTAGTTAGTAGCTTGTATCCTATTTGAACGTTATGAATATCAATGAAGATTGAACCTTCGATCCCAATTCTATTTCTCATTCTTAACTCTGTATTGTTTCCTTGAGTAATAATATTGTGATGTCCCACATTGGTTGGGGAGGAGAACAAATCACCTTTTATAAGCGTGTGGAAACCTTCCCCTAGCGGACGCGTTTTAAAGGCTTGAGGGGAAGCCCGAAAGGAAAAGCCCAAAGAGGACAATATCTGCTAGCGGTGGATCTGGGTCGTTACAAATGGTATCAGAGCTAGTCACCGAATGATGTGCCGGCCTTCTCGCTATTCCCCGAAAGGGGGTGGATTTGGGGGCAGTCCCACATCGATTAGATAAAGGAATGAGTGCCAGCGAGGACGCTGGCCCCAAAGGGGGGTGGATTGTGATGTCTTGGTTGGGGAGGAGAACAAATCACCCTTTATAAAGAGTGTGGAAACCTTCCCCTAGATGCGTTTTAAAGCCTTGAGGGGAAGCTCGAAAGGGAAAGCCCAAAGAGGACAATGTCCCACATTGGTTGGGGAGGAGAACAAATCACCCTTTATAAGAGTGTGGAAACCTTCCCCTAGATGCGTTTTAAAGCCTTGAGGGGGAAGCTCGAAAGGGAAAGCCCAAAGAGGACAATATCTACTAGCGTTGAGGGGAAGCTCGAAAGGGAAAGCCCAAAGAGGACAATATCTACTAGCGGTGGATCTGGGTCGCTTTGTGAATATCAATGAAGATTGAACCTTCGATCCCAATTCTATTTCTCATTCTTAACTCTATATTGTTTCTTAAATAATAATATTTTTCAGATCTATTCACATTTTTTTATCCCAATTCTATACTTCGACCTTTGATCCCAATTCTATTTCTCATTCTTTAACTCTGTATTGTTTCTTAAATAATAATATTTTTTCAGATCTATTCACATTTTTTTATCCTCATTCTATTTCTCATTCTTAACTCTGTATTTTTCTTAAATAATAATATTTTTCAAATCTATTCACATTTGTTAGTGGTAGATATTGTGTCAATCATGATATTGATATATTGATATATGTTAATCACATACGATCAATATTACATTAATAACCTTGAATTTTTTTATACAATAAATAATATTAAATACTAAATAAAATAATCAAAGTTAATATTAAAAATTAAATAATTAATTATTATATTTTAGGGCATAAATCTCAACACCCATTGCTTCTATGAAGGTCGATGTAATTCCGAAAAAAATAGAAATAGAAAAAGAAAAGAAAAAAAAAATAGGAAACTTCAAGAGATCCCAATTCTATGTCATTCTTGACTTGGTTGAACCTTTGAACCTTCAATCCCAATTCTATTTCTCATTCTTAACTCTGTATTGTTTCTTAAATAATAATATTTTTCAGATCTATTCACATTTTTCAGTGGTAGATATTGTGTCAATCATGATATTGATATATTGATATATGTTAATCACATACGATCAAGATTACATTAATAACCTTGGATTTTTTTATACAATAAATAATATTAAATATTAAATAAAATAATCAAAGTTAATATTAAAAATTAAATAATTAATTATTATATTTTAGGGCATAAATCCCAACACCCATCGCTCCTATGAAGGTCGATGTAATACCGAAAAAAATAGAAATAGAAAAAGAAAAAAAAAATAGGAAACGTCAAGAGAGGGGCAAATAGGTAAGTTTGCCCCTCCAACCACTAAAGGGTCCAAATGAAACCTATCCAGAGTCCTGCAAAAAAAGAGAAACGGGTAGAGAGAACCTAGAGAGAGGAGAAAGAATGAACAGTCGGAAGACTCACCAAAAACTACCATTAGAACCTACTCCAGTCAAGATCATGATGCAATGATTCTTTCTTGGAAGGAAAAAGAGAATGTGGGTGGCCGGATTCCATTTTTCATTAAGAAATCGGAAAACCCGCAAGGTAAGATCTTGAACGTTTTTTCAGATCTACCGTTTTCCTTTGTGAATCAAGATCTGAAATCTTGATATATTCATCTAGGAACAACTCTACGCACGATCTGTATAGAAGTTTGGCTGAGATCTGAACCCGAGGGTGGAGATCCGAGAATCGTCAAAGAACGGTGAGCAAACTTCCGACGCTCTTAACTCATCCGGTAGTCAAGCAAAAATTACAAAAAAAAAAATACTAGGACGTAGCCCGTAACAGGATCTAGAACTTTGCTGAAGAAATCATATTGATCCGATCTACGGATCGAAAGATATGAAAATCGAAAAAGGGGACTATGTTACGGATTTCAGAGGACAAAGAAGAAAAAGAAAAAGAAAAAAAAAAAAAAAGGTCGGCCGGCGAGCGGCGAAGGGCGGTGTGACAGGCGCCGGACACACATCGATCGTCGGCTGGAGAAACGCAGCTCCAGCGAGGCGACGACATGTGTTGCCTAAAAAAAAAACCCGAGCCGAACCAGACCGGCCGACCCGCGACTGCCCAGGAGCTGGCACGCGTGCGGCTTGCGACTGGCGCACGTCCACGCGTGTGCCCAGTGCACTGTCGGCATGTGAAAGTGCGTGAAACGGCCGTTTGGCCTCTGTTTGCTTGATTTTTGTCCCGGTTCCAGTTCTAATACTGTTTTTACTTGAATAGGGACCTAATATAAAGAAATTAGTATTTTTGGACACCTCACGGGCAAAGAAACGCTAGCAAAAAAAAGGGCACGCGTCAACCAGGTAAGTCACCACCCGTTATTTAGGAAGAAATACTTGTAGGGTTCGCTTGGATTGTATGTACGCATGCTAGCAAGTTTGCCTTAAATTAGCTCTCTATAAATGAGATTAGTCAGATTGATTGTTATGATGTGTTGGGTGAATTATCTGAGTGTTGCTTGTATGCTTTATGCTTCCGCCGTATGTATGCATGTGTTTAATTTATGTTGGAATTGTGCATTCCGTGTTCCGGGTGCTTGATGGATAGATTCGCCCCATTGAGAGCGAACTTCGTGCTCTGGGTGCTTGATGGAGGTCATCGCCCCTTGAGCCGGTAGGCCTAGTTTGCATGAATTATATATTATGATGTTAGAAAACGGTTGCATGCACACTCTGTTATTTTCTAGTGCCCATTTCTATGATAAGCTTAGGGGATTACAGTGAGGAGTGATATGTCGCTCTAGCGAGACTTAATTGTCCCCTAGGGACTTAGTATATTACCACGGTGACAAGGTACCTCAGCAATGTCCATAGATTGCTAGTGTGGGAACGGTATATATAGCTTCATGGAAGGACCAAGGGTCCTTGATCAGTCCTTACTGCTCTTAGCCATTTCACATGGGAAATGTGTCCCCATGTCGTACAGCCCATTAGCTGCATGGGAACGGGTCGGGTCGCGCCCCCCATAGGAGAACTATATGGGCTTAGGGGCATTCAGCACACCCCTAAGTTAGATACCATGTAATCCTAGATAGCCATGTAGAGGTAGCGCCTCATAAAGAGATACTGACCATATCAGTTTGGCATAAGGAACCTCTAGGCGCCTAATGAAAGGACGATGAACCGGTGAAATCCAAGGGGCAAGCTCTAGAAGCAGATGTCCTAGAACCGAATTAGGAAACCGCGAGAACCTAATAAGTTAGAATGCGAAGAGAGCCTACAAGTAGGTGGCTTACTGAATTTAACTTTTTTATACTCATCCCGTTCTCCTTTTTTTTTCCTCAGGTGTTCGCCAGCTGCTGGTCGAGGTAGAGGAGCATCTAAGAGCTGTACAGTCTCAGAGAGGATCGTTCCAGAGCATCAGCCCCTTTTCGATCTTCTGTGGAGTCTTTTGAAAATTTGTATTTCCTTTAAGTTTATTTAAATCTTCTTTTGAAATATTTGAAAATTACACTATGCTTTCTTTTAATTTTATTGATTTTCATATTTTTTTATTTTACTCTTCCTTTTTATTTTCTTTCCTTTTTGTTTGTTTTCAATTTCGTCTTATGAGTCACAGTTCGAGCTTCGAAGCCTTGAAAATTGGGTCGTGACAATCGAGAAATTGGTTTCATCCAAAAATTTTCACTCTATCCAAAGTTATCTATTGACGAAGAAGGGGTACTCACCAACCTTCTTTTCTTGATTCTCTTTTCTTCGTTCTCTTGGTTTCGGGTATTCTAGACTTTTATCACACCTTGCTTTCTTAAGAAAAGCAAATTGAATGGCTTTCCTTGCACTAAACCTCAATTTAGAACATCAATTTTCACCACCTCAAACATCCTCGGGTGAATCTAAGTCATTGGATGGCTTCATAGGGGCTATTTTTTCAATACTCTGACTTTCAGATCTATTTATGCAATTACGTCTTCAAGGTTATTTTTAGATTTCCCAATTTTAAGGATCATTTTGTCCAAATTCCTTTTTCTACTTATTTTACTATAATTCTTCTATTTATTTTGAACCATGTTTTTTGGACTTTGCTTACTTGCTTGTGCAAAGGCCGAAAGTCCTTTTCAGCTCGGTCCGATGGATCTATAATAATTCACCTATCCTAATAACAAAAAACCCAGATTTGAATGTTGGCTGATGATGGATATTCGGGGGACCCATAGTTTACGTGTTTAAACTCCGATCGCCTAAGAAGTGCCTCAGGGGATGGGGATCACCGTGCCGAACTTCTTTCTATGGTCCATTTAGATTTTTGCTCCGTATTTAATTAAAAATCATACAATTTTATTAAAAATTATAAAATTTACTTTTTTTTTTTTTTTTTTTTTTTTTTTTTTTTTTTTTTTTTTTTTTTTTTTTTTTTTTTTTT
>NW_019268542.1:3334654-3354626 GCF_002738365.1 Cucurbita moschata
TTTTTTTTTTTTTTTTTTTTTTTTTTTTTTTTTTTTTTTGTCCTTCTCTTATTTTCAACCTATTTTGGACTAATTGTAGTTCTAAACATGTTTAAAACTTATGAAAGAAAGGTAAAATAAAAATAATAGTAAACAAAATTCTACCAAAGAATGCAAACAATTTTTGGAACAAAACGCTTAATGTAGAAGAGTTGATCCAATATAAATGTGCACGTATCTAAGCTTTACCTTCAATTGCCATCAAAGGCATTTTAGTTTTAGCTTTTCATCACATCGTCTATATGTATTATTAATAATGGGCGTCTCAAAGAGAAGCATGCTCGTTACTGTTTGCATTCTTTTTGTTATCATTAACATGCTTGAGATTGTAACTTCGTCCAAATTTCTTGATTATAGTGATCCAATAAATGACGTTAGTTCTCAATGTCAATTGACTTATCGTGCTTGCAAACCACCTCGAAGTCCTAATCCGATCAAACGTGTCACTAAAATTGGGGGAATAGAAGGCATTCAAAGGACGAGTTCCCTAGACAATACCGTTCAAATGACTGACACCAACAATGATCCAGACAATTGACGTGATTTATCCTTATTTATTTGAATAATAGGGTGAGAGTAAAATATTTATGTATATACTTTCCTCCATATTTTAATAAAGTTAATATTATCTACTTTGATGTTTAAAATTAAGTCAGCATCAAGGATAAATTTTGTTCCGATAATTGTTCTATTTATTACGTTTACTTATATGGTAAATAGAATGGTCTGGATAGAATATATGAATAGTAAAAAAAACATATACAAATATTGTTATATAATATTGTCGAAAAATTTTGAGTAATATTTTTTATTAACTATTAAATTTGAAGATAAGAATTGTTGGGGTGTATTTTTTCATTTACATGTGAGTAACATGTGAGCTAGCAATGAAATTCTATGAACAAACAAATTATAAATTTCAATCTTACAAAATTAATTAATTAATAATTTTCATTTATTAGCTCTGGGTAACTTATGCACGGTAGAATAAAGGGTGTCTATTGATATAATCATTATAGATAAGTTCATCGTTTTCGAGTTGTTTGTAATTAAAGTTGGATCAAAAGTATATTTTACCCATATAATTACATCTTTCACTTTAAATATCAACAATCTTTAGTGAACAATTTGTTCATAGATCTACGTGCATTAGGTCCATACGAGCCAAACAAGTAAGAGAGAAATGAAGAGGATGGAGAGACGACGCAAAACCAGAGGAAAACGGTGTGAAACGAATGTTGGGATGACATTATAGAGCAAAGAGAAAAGTCGCCAAAGCAAATCATGTAGAAATCGGGTGAAGAAGAAAGGATCTGATAGATCCGGATCGGACCCAATCCATTAAATCGAAGTCCAATGCAAACCGTCGGCCCAGTCCAACTACAACAGTCCAATCTACAACACCCGAGACCCACGACCCGCGCCTGCAATGGAGACCCACCTGCTGCATGATGACTTATGAAGTATGAGCTATGATGTATGATGACTTATGATGACGTATGTGAATTATATGATGTATGAGCTGTGATGTATGATACCGTACATGAATTATATGATGATGTATGATGACGTACGTGAGTTACATGACGATGGATGATGTACCTGATGTACTTGATGCATTTGATGACATTATGATGACTATGATGTTCATGATGTATGACGTTTACCTTAATATGATGATATTTTCCATATTAAGCATATTGTATGATGATGAATGTCATGTTGCATCATGTCGAGAGATCGACCTAGGACACAACCCTAAGAGCATGAATAACGATATTAACATAAATATCTAATGAGCATGTATTACTAAATGTAATATAGAGATGAGAAGGTTGTATCAAAAAGATGTTTTAAGATGAGAACTAGAGGGACCTCATGCATGTTATGTGTACATAAGCATCGAGATACTTCTCCTTTATGATGACGAGTGTAAACTCGCACAGTATGATGATGATGGTGATCACCGGGCGATGTGCCAGTGAGGAGGTTGTTCTCCAAAGGGGGGTAGACACGAGGCGATGTGCTAGTAAGGACGTTGGGCCCCGAAGGAGGGTGGATTTGGTGGGGTCCCACATCAATTAGAGAAAGGAACGAGTGCCAGCGAGGACGCTAGGCCCTGAAGAGGGGTAGATTGTGATGTCCCACATCGGTTGGGGAGGAGAACGAAACACCCTTTATAAGGGTATGGAAACCTCTCCCTAGTAGACGCGTTTTAAAGCCTTGAGGGAAAGCCCGAAAGGAAAAACCCAAAGAGGACAATATCTGCTAGTGGTGGGCATGATGATATATGATGTTTATGATGATGTATAAGTATGATGCTTGAGTTGTAATGCATGTTATATGTACGTGATTTATGTTTCAATGCATGACATACATATTATGTTTGATGCACTTGACGACTTATAGATGAGTATGATGTTACATGATGTTTTTCCATATTGAGCATGCTATATGATGATGATTGTCATACTACATCATGTCATTAGACCGACCTTGGACACAACCCTAAGAGCATGAAAATGATATTAATATAAATATCCACGAGTATTTGCTACCTAGAGCAACAAGGAGATGAGACTAGAGGGTTGTGTCAGAAGAGACATTATTATGGATTTAGAGAGACCTCATGCATATTTTATGTTCATAAGCATAGGGCTACTTCCCCTAGAGATGATGAGTACGGACGCGCACAATATGATGATGAATGCGAATGCGCAGAGTATGATGATGAATGCGAATGCGCAGAGTATGATGATGAGGGTGTTCATGAGGCGCATGACACTATAGGGTTCTGTTGACTTTCAAACGTCGCTACAGATTAGCTTGACTAGAGGGTCCAGGGGGTGTGTGAGCGTCATGGGGATTCACACTTGTACGTGTGAGTCGTGTGTAGGGAAGTACTACACTCCAATTTGTTCGAGACTGGAGGCCTTCCCTATGATATTAGAGATATGTCCCTAAATCATGATTGCATGTGTTTGCATTTGCATGGCCCCAATAGTTGGGCCACTTACCGAGTATTCTTAGAAATACTCAGATCGTGTGCCACATCATTTTTTAGGTAAAGGCAAGGCGCACTTGTATGAAGGACGGCAACATTGCAAGTAGAGACTGTGACATGTGCATAGAGTAGACACATATTTAAATTCTTAGTCTTAGGTTAGAATAGTTTATTTTGTATTTCATCGTTTTAAATTTGTTTTTTATTTTCTCTAAATTTCAGTATTTCGTATTTAAATAGGTAAGACCATGGCTGTGTTTTTCAGAGAAGAAGTTTTTTTAAGCGTTTTCGAAGTTTATGTTATAAATGATGTTCATTTTAAGAGTTATATTTCTGCATTAGAGATGAGTATGAGATGTTAGTAGCAACTCTGAGTATGTGACACAGATAGGTCCCTAGAATATATTTGCATGTGTTTGCATTTTGCATGACCCCTATAATGGGGTCACTACAGAGTATTCTTCGAAATACTTAGACCGTGTGCCACATCATTTTTCAAGTAAAGGCAAGGCACCCATGTACAGCTGATGGCGACATTGCGAGTAGAGACCATGACACGTGCATAGGGTAGTTACATATTTAAATTTCTAGACTTAGGTTAGAATAGGTTATCTTGCATTTCATATGTTTTAAATATTTTGTATTGGTTTTATTTTAAATTTCAGTATGTCGTATGAAACACGTAAGACCATGGCAGTGTTTTCCAAAGATGAAGTTGTTTTAAATTTTTTTGACAGTTATGCTATAAATGATATTTCTTTTAAGAGTCATATACTGCACACGAGTTGAGCATGAGAAGTTAGTAGCGACTCTGAGTAAATGGAAATTTAGAGTGAGAGAGTAGTATCCTATCATTCACACCTTGCTTTCTTAAGGAAATAGCATAAGTCTCGAGGGACAAATTTGATTGTGCAGCTTCAGTTTCTCGCTCAACTATTTCAGTTTTTTTGGATTCTTTTAACCATAAAAGTCAACCTATCGAGTAGACGTTTCTTGGCTTCGTCAGCTTTTGCTTCTTTCATCAAAGCCGCTCCATTAATCACTACGAACCTAAGGGAATTGGTCTAATTCCAAGAGATTAAGTATTAAGGGTAAATTTTGAAAATTTTAAAGAAATGGCTGAAATTTATCCGATAGCTTAATCCTCCTCGTTCTCTTTAACCCGAGCTTATCAACCTTTACGTCATTATTCAAAAATGTTTCTTAGGTTCCTAAAAATAAAATTGAGTTGGTCCTCGTTGACAAAGTTTTCTTTGAGACTCAGATTGAGTAATGTTCCTCAATTCGTTAAAAAATAGTATGCTCTCAAGAGCACCTTGGTTCTCAAGTTTGATTAAGTTGAAAAGTTTAGGTCATATTTGCAATTTCTAGAACATCAATTTTTGCCGGGTCAGACACTCTCAAGCCAATCTAAGTTATTGGATGGCCTCATAACCGACCTACAAGTCTTCGGTAGCTTCTCTAAGACATGGACGGTTGGGTCTCCACAATTTGGAGAAAAACATTGTTGGAGAAAATCAACATAAAATTCAAGTTTTTCGTCGACTTTCAAATTTATTTATTTGATTTGTTAAGGGTATGGTCAGCACAATCGTTTTTTCCTCAACCAACATAGTGTCTTTTATTTTCTTCCCAATCTTCCCTTCATCCTTCACATAAACCCTGACTTAAACCTATCAACATTCCGGAGAGATTTACCTTTGGAATCTGGGCGCCGCACTGACTTGTTTGCCAACCAAGTTGTGCCGCCCTTCTAGCCAAAATTGGCTCATTTGCCCACTGTGGCGACTCTTCCGGCTTCAACATTGTCTTTGTCCCTTACTCTAGGTTTCTCCTCTTACCTCTCGGGTTGACATATTCTCACTAAAGTCAAGGCAATGTTTCTTTCGATGATTCTTTTATATTTTTGCTTAATAAAAAAACATACTAGCCCCATTAACATGTATATAATAGAGCAACGAGCCTCCTTCAATATCTCTCATAACCTATTCTATGCCGTTGAAAACTAGATTCACATAAGGTGTGTAATGCATAGCTAAAAGAACGCCCGCTCGTAACTATGTCAATGACTAAACAAAGATACACTAACACCGACCAAATGCTGATTAAGTGTACAGGATATAGTTGTCTCAGAAGAGAGACAATTTTATTTTATTTTATTTTAGTTATTTATTTATTTTGTCATTTTCTTATTTTCAACCTATTTTTGGGCAAATTATAATTAGAGAGGTAATTAGAACGTGTGAAAAAAAATAGGAAACAAATTCTCATCGAGATGAATTCACAACCAAACAATGCAAACCATATTTAAACAGAACACTTAATATAGAACCGTTGATCCAATATAAATATGCACATGATCTCAGCTTTGTTAGCTATCACAGGCGCTTTAGTTTTAGCCTTTCATCACATCGTGTATACATATTATCAATAATGGCCGTCTCAAAGAGGATGCTCGTTAGTGTTTGCATTCTTTTTGTTATTATTAACATGCTTGAGAATGTGACTGCGACCAGATTTTCTGATTATGGTGATCAAATAGTTGACGTTAGCTCTCAATGTCACTTGACTCAACAAGTTTGCAAACGATCTCGAGCTACTAATAGTTTCAAAAGTATCACTAGAATTGGGGAAGTGTCTACGATGAGTTCCCTAGACAACACTGTTCGAATGACCGACACCAAGAATGATATAGACGATCTTTCTTAAACTTTGAGACGGTAGAATTTTCAATATTTACAGATCCATGATGTGATTTATCATTATTTTTTATTTGAATAATGAAAGTCAAATATTTATTTGTATATTTTTTTATATTGTTTTAAAACGTTAATATATCTTTCGTTTATTCCTCGTGATGCTTTTGTTAATTTTTTTCTTTGAATTTATTTATTAGTAAACAAAACAAATTATACAAAACTAAGGTTTAAGCAACTTACATTAAATATATATTTGAATCTTATATATATATATTTTAATATATATTTATTAATTTAAATTTTATTCGAATTTTAAATATATATTTCTATTGAATGTATTTATACATTAATTAGTTTTAATGTATTTTTATTTTATATTTAATATATATATTAATTTGAAATTTTCAAATTAAATATTTTTTTTTCGTATCTTCTCCTGTATTTAATAATATAATATATTAAATATTAATTTAAAATAATATAATATATTAAATATTAATTTAAAATAATATAATATATTAAATATTAATTTAAAATAATATAATATATTAAATATTAATTTAAAATAATATAATATATTAAATATTAATTTGAACACGTTAATTTTTTTCTATTTTTATATTTAATATATTTTATATATTAAATATTAATTTAAAATTTTCAAATTAAATAATTTTTTCATATGAGCTAGCCTCAGAAGTTTATGAATATATTCAATGTTAAAAAATTAATTAATTAAATTAAAATTTTTAATTAATCAATAATGTTCATTTAGACTATTGCACTTGAACTCTTATGCATTGTAGAATAAGTTATGTCTATTATATAATCATTCAAACAAGTTCGTAATTACAATTAGGTCAAAAGTCTGTTTCACATTTGTAATGACATATTTTAGTAAACAATTTATTTATGATTCAATCATAAACTAAGTCTCAAAGCTGGAGTGGTACCTATTGTTCAAGTCCATCAACACATAACAAAACTACCTGAGACATATGATTATCTTATTAAATATTAATTTTCTCAATTAATAGATTTATAAGGAGATATTGAATATTTTGTGTCCACCTTAAGCGGACTCGAACCGCTGACATCCGCCACAAGGTAAACCACTGCCTCTCAGGCCCTCGACTGATTCTACCAGAGGCCAACGATAGACAATCTCCTCCCCCCCCCCTCCGAACACAGCTTGCAACTTTAAGAGCAACTCTTCTCAAAATTGGAATCCCATTCTAACTAAGGATTCTTGTGGTTCCGAAGAATCCAGCTATAGGAGAACCAGGAACGGAGAGCTTTCCCCCCTTTTCCGCCCGCCTCTTGGGTCTTAAGAATGCTGGTTTTAAGAATGAGTGATTGCCCTTCTCCGACCACCCAACCGAATAGCGGACAGCTAATGCGTTCCACTTATTGAACAGGGATCTATGGTCGGTCCGCGACCCCTGGATACCGAAGGTGTCCTTGGGGTGATCTCGTAGTTCCACTTATTGAACAGGGATCTATGGTCGGTCCATGACCCCTGGATACCGAAGATGTCCTTGGGGTGATCTCATAGTTCCTACGGGGTGGAGACGATGGGGTCGGTCCATGGATTTTCCTTCCTTTTGCCGCATTTCGCAGGTTGAAGGGAGATAGTGCATCGTATTAGAGATTGCACTAATAACCTTAGATTTTTCATGAGATAATATTAAATTATAAATAAAATAATTAAATTTAATATTAAAAATTAAATAATTAATTATTATATTTAAATTATAAATAAAATAATTAAATTTAATATTAAAAATTAAATAATTAATTATTATATTTTAGAGCACAAATCCAGATGTGAAGGTTAGAAATTGATTTCATCCAAAATGGTTCACTTTACACTTATCTCTATCGAGGGGTATTCACCAACCTCATCCCTCACCTTGTGTTGCTTGATATTGTGCTTCAATCGTACCAGCTATTGCGTGGGGAGCAATCGGTGTTACAGCAGTCAGTCGACCAATGGCTAAGGATCCGATCGGGCATTGCACACTCCGAGGTGAGCCAAGAGATCGGTCCCTAGGATCAAAGCCCAAAGAATCTAGGTGGGGCTCATGCGATGCAAAATATTATCTGTTGGTGGAGGATCCGAGGCCCCAATCATTGGCGGAACAATCGATGCCGATTCGTGCAGTAGCGACGCGGAGGATTGCAGCAGCAACCCCGAAGCTGATGTGGGCACCAGCTTTTCTGCATCCAAAGAGTTCGTAGGCACAGATATATGCATATAATCACTCTCCAAATTAGTACTGTTGTTACCCAAATGTAAGGTGCACGAATCAGGGGCATTGTGCATCGGCTACAAGGTTACTGTTGTTACCCGAAAAATATTTTCATCAAATATGAGGTCTCTAGAAATATAGACATGACCGAAACCGGTGTCAAGACACTTATACCCTTTATGTAAAGGATTGTACCCTAGAAAGACACATTCCTTGGATCGAAAAAAGAGCTTTTGTTTGTTATAAAGGCGAAGATGAGGGCAACAAGCACACCCATAAACTTTTAATAAGGAGTAATTTGGTGGAGTATGAAAAAGACGCTCTAAGGGGCATGTGTTATCGATGACACAAGTAGGAAGACGATTGATGAGATATATGGTTGTAAGAAACGCGTCATCTCAAAATTTAATAGGTACATCAACATGAGCTAGAAGGGCCTTTCAACAATATGATGGTGCTTGCGATCAACAGACCCATTTTGTTGATGCGTGTGAGGGCACGAAACACGATAAGCAATTCCAAGGGAATGAAAGAATGTGTTATGAATTTTATGATATTCCTCACCCCAATCGAACTGGACATACTTGATTTTAGTATCTAGGAGGCACTCAACATGAGCTTGGAACTGCAAAAGTATACGAGGAGCTTCGGTATGATCATGCATCAAATAGATCCATGAAAATTTACTGAAATCATTAATGAAGCTGATATAATATTTAAAGCCCCCAATAGATGGAGGTGTAGGACCTCAAACATCCGAAAAAATCAATTCCAAAGGTGACAAAGACCTATGAAAAGAACTAGTATATGGTAACTAATGACTTTTTGCTAACTGACACGTATTACAAACTGGAAAAGGTGACTCACTAGCACACAAAATTTTATTGAGACACAAAATTTACTTTACTACTTGAAATGAACAATTCCAAAGGTGACAAAGACCTATCCAAGACGTGCATGCAATTGAGCGTGAATAGTAGATTTACTCACTAAGGCGTGCTTGAGATCATCGACATCAGATGACTTAATAGGATAGAGACCAAACTCACACCTCCTATCTAGAAGACTTTTCCTCGACCATCGATCCTTAAGAAAAAAAAAATGCCAAGGATGATATTCAAAGAATACGTCATTATCACGAAAAAATTTATGAACAGAAAGAAGATGTTTGAAAATTTTAGGCGCATGCAAAATATTACGCTATGCAAGAGGACGAGCAGCAGTATTAATTGAAGAATGACCAGTATGCAAAATTCGCAAACCTACTCCATTGCCGACTTGAACTTGTTCACCTTCATGATAGCGTTCACGCACAGTGAGACGATCTAAGTCATTGGTGATATGATTAGTAGCGCCTGTGTTGCTGTACCAATTTGGATCAATCTTGTAAGAGGAAGTAGCCGCTAGTGCCGTAGAAGTAGGTTCATCTTGATAGGACTCATCCATCCTATGCTAGCAGCGAACGACAGTATGCCCCACTTTGCCGCACATCTGGCAGGAAGAACAAGCAAAAGAGCCACGACGATCACCAGCAGGACGAGAGGGCACGCCACCTCAAGAACAACCACGCTACGATCCCAATGCCCATGGTTCTTCTGCTGACCACCACGACCAGCATAATTGACTGAAGAGCCATGATTTAACTGAAGTTCAACATGGTCTTACAGTTGGCGAGCTTCAAACGCCATTAGATGTGCAAACACATCACCAAGCATGAGGGCTTCACTCTTGGTAGTCATCGAGATGACGAAGGGATCATAGTTAGGACGAAGACTAGCGAGGAGATACGCGATCACGTCATCATCCCACAAGGCAGAGCCGATGACAGCCAGCTCGGTGGCTAGCCCTTTAATCTTACGAAAATAATCTACAACAGACAGATTGCGTTTCTTGGACGTGGTGAGCTTAACACGGATCTGAATAGTGCAAGCACGAGTTGACGACAAAAACATCCGCTGCAGGTGATCGCTTGTGGATGTATATAATAAAATGATGTAAAATTCACAAGAATAAGTACAAGTATACACTATCACAAGTAGCAAGTAATAAGTAAATTATCGATTCCATAGGAAACCTATCTTTTTTGGTTAATTTTATTGCTGGAAATTAAGTGAGTTTTTTTGTAACATTCAAATGGGTGTCGGTGATTTTAACTACTTAAACAAAACTAAAACAAAGTGCCATTGTTGTCGAAAAATAAAAAATGATGAGAAAATCAACTATAATGAGGAAGGTTCGGCTAAGAGAGATTAAATAGATAAGTTATTGAGTTTTGTGGTAGATTTTAGTTCCTTTTAATAGATTCTCAAGCCCACTTCCGAGGGTCATGAATGGTGATTATTTCTATAATCGTTGTAATTTCTATTAACAATGCTCTAGGACAAGAATTATTCCTAACCCTTCTATTACCCTTCAAGTCTCCTTGCTATAGAACTAGAGTATTGAAGAGGATTTCATTACTCCCTCTCTTCTCCTTCTATTACCCGATTTGTTGTCGTTCATCAATGGAAGTTCCCTTCTCTTGAGCTCTCATGTCCACCTCTTAACCCTAATCAATCCTTATTGGCCTCCTTTCTCTTCTGCTGTCAATAGCTACTGGATTAGGGTTTTCTTCTTCTTCTCTGGTTTCACAGTAGTTCATTGCAGCAGAGGCTACTGCTGTGTAATTCGATTTTTCTCCCCAAAGTGTGGCTCTTCTCTTCTTGGTCTTTCTTTTCCTTTTATATTGAGCATGGGTTCCCCTTTAGGGCTGAAAATGAATAAGTTGTCCACATAGGATGTTCCTTATCGGGTAATCAATGACCCACTTGGACTGCTGATGTGGATTTAAAATTTTCATGTCATCTCCCATTTATTTACAGATTTGCTACTCCCTTATGGTTCAGCATAAATGTCTAAAATTTTACCACATAACTCAATTAAATGTACAATTAAGATCGATTTATGCCAAACCATTTTTTTTTTCATGTTGGACCACAATAAACGATTTCATGCTCACTAAGTAGAATAAATGGGGTAAATAATGAGAAAATGGTGAATAAGAGTACCATATTAAATACAAAAAGACTTGATATGACTTTACCTTTAGAGAGTTATCAGCGGGTATCTTTCAAAATTAGTGCAACTTATTTTAGATGGAATTAGTCAACTTGTTAAGCCATTCATCCTTAGGAATAGTTTATTTCAGTAGAGTTTTTGTAGGAGCTATTTATAGGATTTATTTTTGTTTAAAGAGAAGCCTTCCGCTGAGTAAAACACAAGCCAAAGCAGTTCATTATTTTAGTTGTCTCTGTATTACCCTCTTTGAGTAATAATAATGTCATATTTATTCACACCTTTGAGCGTGAGATATTGTGACAGTTGGTATCAGAGCCAAGTTGATACGGTTGAAATTATTACTCAACGAGATGAATGGTGGAAGTGCTTCTATGGGTGTAGCTATGGAAAAGCTTGTTGGCAATAATTACAATTATTAGAAGTTATGTATGGAAGCTTATCTATAGGGACAAGATCGGTGGAATTTAATCGAAGGTGATGACACAGAAATTCCAGCCGACACTCCACAAAATGCTAAATTACGCCAAAAATGGAAGATCAAATGTGGAAAAGCCTTATTTACCTTGCGAACTCTTATTAGCAAGGAATATATTGATCATGTTCGTGATTTAAAGTCACCAAAGCAAGTATGGGAAACCCTTCAAAAGTTGTTCACCAAGAAAAATATAGCTCGATTGCAATTTCTAGAGAATGAATTGTCTGTGGTAACTCAAGGTAATTTTTCTATTGAAGAATATTTCTTAAAAGTGAAAAATCTATGTTCTGAAATTTCAGAATTAAATGCTGAGGAGCCAGTGAGTGATGCTCGATTACGGCGTTATCTTATTCGTGGATTACGAAAAGAATTTATGTCTTTTGTTTCCTCAATACAAGGGTGGGCAAATCAGCCTACGGTAATTGAACTGGAGAATCTTCTTTCAAATCAGGAAGCCTTGGTTAAGCAAATGACCAGCAGCAACGAGTTTTCCCCAAAGTCAGAAGATGCGTCGTATGTCAAAGATCAAAGGAGACAAAATTTTCATTCAAAGCCTTCATCAAGCAATGGAATCAATTCAGAAGCGAGGAGTCGTCAAAGAAGCCATTTAAAGCTTGTTACAGGTGTGGAAAACCAGGCCATTTTAAACGAGAGCGTCAGGTGAAAGTGGTGTGTGATCGTTGCGGAAAGCCAGGCCATATTAAGCCAAATTGGCAAGTCAAAATCTAGGAATCAAAAGCAAATGCTGTACATTAAAGTAAAAATTCTTCAGATCCAATTTGGGAATACTACTTAATCACTGAGGTTCTTGATCAGCCAACAAACATGACTTCAGCCGTATATCAAGATGATGTCTCTACAGTTGATCAAAATTCTAATTTCACTACTTGTGCTTCTGAATTTGATTCTCTCAAAATTTCGCCTTTGCACTCTTTTTTTTTTCTCCGATGTCAATTCTGCTGCCCCTTGTAACCCTTCTATTTATTTCACGGCCTTGGATTTGGGATTTGACGAAAATGAAGATTTCAAACTAACCTTTGACGATCTTGATGCCTCTGAGGCTGACGTTTTCCTCATCTTCGAAGATTTGGATCAAACTACCAATTTGTTAGACTTGCAGGCTGACCGAGAAGCTTCTGGGGGCGCTGCTAAAAGTGAGAATGTAGACCAAGTTCAGAAAGGCAGTGTTGTGGTAGAGGTTGAGTTGTTGGATAAGAGCATGGATGTGGCTAAAGAGAGAGAAGCTTGCAGTGATGATGCTGGGTTATCAGAAAGTCGAGATGTATTGATTGATTTGGGGAATTGTACTAAGGATGAACGTAATGTTGTGGTTGACGAAGGTGACAAATTGGAAGACAGTTTGGTTGGTGAAAGAGAACAAGGTAATGGGATGGATGACAAGAACTCGTTAGAATCTTCAGTTCAGTTGGATGACGAGGGCAAGGAAAGCAAGGGCCTTTATCAAGAAGTGAAGACCAGTGTCACAGCCCAATATTTTACTACGGACCGTGACTAACGACACGACACAAATGCACAAGAGATTTAAATATGAAATACGAAAATCATCAAATTCTAATAAAGTTTTTCGAATGACAAACCCAGAACACAAGACCGTTTGGAAAATAAATTTCAAAAGAATGCGAATATAAAAATAAAGACTAAGACTGGACTGACGCCCCGGGACAACCCATTCCTCTGTGACACCTCCCTTCTGATCACGCCAACTCTTGACCAACGCCTCGCGCTCCTGAAAAAAAAAAAGGGAAAACATAGCATGGATGAGTATAAAAATTATACTCAGTAAGCCACCTACTTGTAGGCTCTCTTCGCATCTTAATTTAACAGGTTGCCACGGTTTCCTATCTCGGTTCTAGGACGTTTGGCTCTAATCTAGGTCCCTTGGGGCTTGCCCCTTGGGTTTCACTGATTCTTCGTTCTCTCATTAAACGCCTAGAGGTTCTTTCTGCCAAGCTAATATGGTCGGTATCTCTCTATGAGGTGCTACCTCTACATGGCTATCTGGGACTACATGGTACCTAGCCTAGGGGTGTGCTGAGTACCCCTACGCCCATCTAGTCCCCCTATGGGGGGCACGACCCAACCCGTTCCCATGCAGCTAATAGGCTGTACGATGCGGGGACACATTTCCCATGCGAAATGGCTAAGAGCAGTAAGGACTGATCAGGGACCCCTTGGTCCTTCCACGAAGCTATAGATACTGTTCACACGCTAGCAATCTATGAACACTCCGGGGTACCTTCTTGTCGTGGTAAACCGCTAAGTTTGTAGGGAAAGTTAAGTCTGACTAGAGCGACATATCGCTTCTAACGGAAATTCCCTAATCTTATCCTAGAAATGGGCTCTAGCAATTAACTGAGGGTGCATGCAATCTTCTTCTAACATCATAGTATGTAATTCGTGCAAACTAGGCATACCGGTTCAACGGGGCGATGACCTCCATCAAGCACCCAGAGCACGAAGTTCGCGCTCAATGGGGCAAATTCGTCCATCAAGCACCCGAAACCCGGCATACACAATTCTAACATAAATTAACGCATGCATACATACAGCGGAAGCTTAAAGCATACAACAACACTCATGTAATTTACCCAATACAATCACAACAGTTAATCTGACTAATAAGTTACATGGAGAGCTAATCTGAAGCATAACTACTAGCATGCATGCAATCCGAGCGAATCCTACAAGTATTTCTTCCTAAATATCGGGTGGTGACTTACCTGGTTGACGCGTGCCCTTTTGCTAGCGTTTCTTTGCCCGTGAGGTGTCCAAAAATACTGATTTCTCTGAATTAGGTCCCTATTCACGTAAAAACAGTATTAGAACTGAAACCGGGACAAAAATCGAGAAAATAGAAAACAACAGGGCCAAATAAGCCGTTCCACGCGCGCTCACGCGCCAGCAGCACGCTGGGAGTGCGTGGCCACGCGCGCGGGAAGGCGCCAGTCGCAGGCTGCACGCGCGCCCTCTTCCGCGCAGCCGCGGGACGGCCGGCCCGGCCCGGCTCGGTCCGGTCGGCTCGGCTCGGCTCGCGTTGCGGTTCGGCCCGACTTGCAGGTAACACGTGTCAACGCCTCACTGGAGCTGCGTTGCTCCAACTGGTGGTCGACGCGTGTCCAGCGCCTGTCGCCGCCCTCCGCCGCTTGCCGGCCGTTTCTTTTTTTTTTCTTCTTCTTCTTTCTCTCTTTCTTCTTTCTTCTCTGTCCACTGAAAACCGAAACCCAGTCGGTTTTTTCCGATTTTCATATCTTTCGATCCGTAGATCGGATCGATATGATTCGTTCGGCAAAGTTCTAGATCGTGTTACAGGCTACGTCCTAGTCTTTTTTTTTTTTTTAATTTTTTCTTGACTATCGGAGGATTTAAGAACACCGGAGTTTGCTCACCGTTCTCAGACGACTCTCGGATCTCCGCCTTTGGGTTGAGGTCTCGGCCAAACTTCTTCACAGTCCGTGCGTGAGTTGTTCCTAGGTGAAGATTTCAGCATTTTAAGGTCGATTCACGCAGGAGAAAACTCAGATCTAAGTAATGTCGTTTAGAAACCTTACCTCACAAAATGTTCTTAGGTTTTGATGGAGCGTCGGCCTTGCTAGCCTCTCAATCCTTGTACGAGTCTCGTCTGGAGATGGATTCCGGCGGTGGTCCGTTAAACTTCCCGGCTGACTCCTCTCTGATTTCTCTCTAACTCCTTTCTTTTGCAGGGAAACTGACGGGGTTCTCCTTGGACCCCTATTTGGGCTGGAGGGGCAAAATGACATTTTTGCCCCTTGGTTGACTTAGGCCCCCGCCCTTTTTTTTTTTTTTTTGCGTTACAAATTCTCCCCTCCTTAGGAACTTTTGTCCCCAAAAGTAGCTATCTCTTGGAAGAGTTCGGGATAAGCTTTCCTCACGTCCTCTTCTCGTTCCCAGGTTGCCTCTTCCTCACGGCGATTACCCCATGAGACCTTTACCAAGGGAATAACTTTGCTACGCAACTGCCTCGTGTCTCGAGCCAAAATTCTGCTAGGCTTCTCCTCGTAATACAGATCTTCTCGGAGAGGAAGCATCCCGTGCTCGATTACATGAGTAGGGTCGGGAGTATACTTTCGCAGCATGGATACGTGGAACACATTGTGCACGGCGGCAAGGTTCGGTGGTAGGGCAATTCTGTAAGCCACAGCCCCAACTCAGTCCAGAATCTCGAAGGGGCCTATGAACCTTAGGCTCAATTTCCCTTTCTTCCCGAACCTCAACACCCCCCTCATAGGGGCCACCTTCAGGAACACGTGGTCACCCACCTCAAATTCGAGGTCCCTTCTACGCACATCTGCATAGCTTTTCTGTCGACTCTGTGCGGTGAGTATCCTCTACTTGATTTTCTGCACCGCTGCATTGGTGACCTGGACCAACTCTGGTCCCAGTAGTTGCTGCGTGCCAACCTCTTCCCAAAACACTGGTGTTCAACACCTACGCCCATACAGTGCCTCAAAGGGGGCCATCTGAATGGTCGCTTGATAACTATTGTTGTAGGCAAACTTCATTAAAGGCAGATGTTCGTCCTAGCACCCAGAGAAATCTAAGGAGCAGGCTCGCAACATGTCCTCTAACACCTGGTTCAGCCTTTCAGTCTGTCCGTTCGTTTGAGGATGGAACGCTGTACTGAACCTCAACTGAGTTCCTAGTGCCTTCTGAAGACTCCTCCAGAACTGAGCGGTGAACCTGGTGTCCCGATCTGATACTATGGACACTGGTACCCCGTGCAGGCGTACTATCTCCTTGATATATAACTGAGCCCACCGATCCACTCGATATGTGGACTTTCCTGGAATAAAGCGAGCCGTCTTAGTCAGTCTGTCTACAATTACCCAGATGACATTGAATCCTTGCTTTGTCTTTGGCAAACCCGAGACGAAATCCATACAGACTGCTTCCCATTTCCACTGAGGAACGTTCAGAGGCTGTAGCAATCCTGCTGGGTGATGTCTCAGGGCCTTCACCTACTGGCAGGTCAAGCAGCGGCTTACGAAATCCGCTATGTCCCTCTTCATTCCCAACCATCAGTAAAATCTTTTCAGATCCTGATACATCTTCGTACTTCCAGGGTGGAACACATAAGATGTATCATGGGCTTCGGTCATAAAATCTTTTAAGATTCCCTCGTCTCGGGGAACGCACAGGCGGTTTTGCCATAGCAGACCCCCGTTTGAGGAGATAGAATACCCCTCTGGCCTCTTTGTCTCAGTCTGACTCCACACTTTACTGAGGTGTTCATCAGACCTCTGAGCGTCGATAACTTTCTTTCGTAAGGTGGGCTGTATAGTTAACTGTGTCATCTGAACATTACCACCTTTAACCACCACGTCTATCCCAGCCCTCTTCATCTCATCTTATAGTTTTTCCTGTGTGGTGATCATTGCAGAAGTATGCACGGCCTTCCTGCTCAATGCATCAGCTACCACGTTGGCTTTGCCTGGATGGTACAGGATCTCTATGTCATAATTCTTTACCAGCTCCAACCATCGCCTTTGTCTCATATTGAGCTCCTTCTGCGTGAATAAGTACTTGAGGCTCTTATGATCAGTGAAGACTTGTACTTTTTTCCCATACAGGTAGTGCCGCCACGTTTTTAGAGCAAATACTACCGCTGCTAACTCGAGATCATTCGTGGGGTAGTTTCGTTCATATTCTTTCAACTGTCGAGAAGCATACGCTATCACCTTACCTTTCTGCATGAGCACACACTCCAAGCCTTTCCCTGATGCATCACTGTACACCACGAGATTTCCTGACCCGTCTAGAACTGTAAGGACTGGTGCAGTTACCAACCTCTTCTTGAGTTCTTGGAAACTCTGTTCGCAGGCTGAAGTCCAAGCAAATGGCTTGCCCTTCTTGGTTAGCTGAGTCAGCGCTGAGGAAATTTTGGAGAAATTCTGAACAAACCTTCTGTAATAACCAGCTAGCCCAAGAAAACTCCTCACCTCTGTGACTGTGGTCGGCTGTGGCCACCTCATCATAGCCCAATATTTTACTATGGACCGTGACTAACGACACGACACAAATGCACAAGAGATTTAAATATGAAATACGAAAATCATCAAATTCCAATAAAGTTTTTCGAATGACAAACCAAGAACACAAGACCGTTTGGAAAATAAATTTCAAAAGAATGCGAATATAAAAATAAAGACTAAGACCGGACTGACGCCCCAAGACAACCCATTCCTCTATGGCACCTCCCTTCTGATCACGCCCACTCTTGACCAACGCCTCGCGCTCCTGAAAAAAAAAAAAGGGAAAACATAGAATGGATGAGTATAAAAATTATACTCAGTAAGCCACCTACTTGTAGGCTCTCTTCGCATCTTAATTTAACAGGTTGCCACGGTTTCCTATCTCGGTTCTAGGACGTCTGGCTCTAATCTAGGTCCCTTGGGGCTTGCCCCTTGGGTTTCACTGATTCTTCGTTCTCTCATTAAACGCCTAGAGGTTCTTTCTGCCAAGCTAATATGGTCGGTATCTCTCTATGAGGTGCTACCTCTACATGGCTATCTGGGACTACATGGTACCTAGCCTAGGGGTGTGCTGAGTACCCCTACGCCCATCTAGTCCCCCTATGGGGGGCGCGACCCAACCCGTTCCCATGCAGCTAATGGGCTGTACGACGCAGGGACACATTTCCCATGTGAAATGGCTAAGAGCAATAAGGACTGATCAGGGACCCCTTGGTCCTTCCACGAAGCTATAGATACCGTTCACACGTTAGCAATCTATGAACACTCCGGAGTACCTTCTTGTCGTGGTAAACCGCTAAGTTTGTAGGGAAAGTTAAGTCTGACTAGAGCGGCATATCGCTCCTAACGGAAATTTCCTAATCTTATCCTAGAAATGGGCCCTAGCAATTAACCGAGGGTACATTCAATCTTCCTCTAACATCATAGTATGTAATTCATGCAAACTAGGCATACCGGTTCAACGAGGCGATGACCTCCATCAAGCACCCAGAGCATGAAGTTCGCGCTCAATGGGGCGTATTCGTCCATCAAGCACCCGAAACCCGGCATACACAATTCTAACATAAATTAACGCATGCATACATACAGCGGAAGCTTAAAGCATACAGCAACACTCATGTAATTTACCCAATACAATCACAACAGTTAATCTGACTAATAAGTTACATGGAGAGCTAATCTGAAGCATAACTACTAGCATGCATGCAATCCGAGCGAATCCTACAAGTATTTCTTCCTAAATACTGGGTGGTGACTTACCTGGTTGACGCGTGCCCTTTTGCTAGCGTTTCTTTGCCCGTGAGGTGTCCAAAAATACTAATTTCTCTGAATTAGGTCCCTATTCACGTAAAAATAGTATTAGAACTGGAACCGGGACAAAAATCGGGAAAACAAAAAACAACCGGGCCAAGTTGGCCGTTCCACGCGCGCTCACGCGCCAGTAGCACGCTGGGAGTGCGTGGCCACGCGCGCGGGAAGGCGCCAGTCACAGGCTGCACACGCGCCTGCCACGTGCGCCCTCTTTCGCGCAGTCGCGGGTCGGCCGGCCCGGCCCGGTCCGGTCGGCTCGGTCGCGTTGCGGTTCGGCCCGGCTTGCAGGCGACACGTGTCGATGCCTCGCTGGAGCTGCGTTGCTCCAGCCGGTGGTCGACGCGTGTCCGGTGCGGCGCTCGCCGCCCTCCGCCGCTCGCCGACCGTTTCTTTTTTTTTCTTCTTCTTTCTCTCTTTCTTCTTTCTTCTCTGTCCACTGAAAACCGAAACCTAGTCTGTTTTTCTGATTTTCATATCTTTCGATCCGTAGATCGGATCGATATGATTCGTTAGGCAAAGTTCTAGATCGTGTTACAGGCTACGTCCTAGTATTTTTTTTTTGTAATTTTTTGTTGACTATCGGAGGATTTAAGAACGCCGGAAGTTTGCTCACCATTCTCAGACGACTCTCGGATCTCCGCCTTTGGGTTGAGGTCTCGGCCAAACTTCTTCACAGACCGTGCGTAAGTTGTTCCTAGGTGAAGATTTCAGCATTTTAGGGTCGATTCACGTAGGGGAAAACTCAGATCTGAGCAATGTCGTTTAGAAACCTTATCTCGCGAAATGTTCTTAGGTTTTGACGGAGCGTCGGCCTTGCTAGCCTTTCAATCCTTGTACGAGTCTCGTCTGGAGATGGATTCCGGCGGTGGTCCATTAATCTTCCCGGCTGACTCCTCTCTGATTTCTCTCTAACTCCTTCTTTCTTTTGTAGGGAAACTGACGGGGTTCTCCTTGAACCCCTATTTGGGCTGGAGGGGCAAAATGACATTTTTGCCCCTCAGTTGACTTAGCCCCCGCCCTCTTTCTTTTTTCTTTTTTTTTTTTTTTCTTTCTTTCTTTTTTTTTTTTTTTTTTTTTTTTTTTTTTTTTTTTTTTTTTTTTTTTTTTTTTTTTTTTTTTTTTTT